>NW_025891010.1:0-1640 GCF_002878395.1 Capsicum annuum
GGATTGTTAGATCTAAATATTCTAGCTTCTTTAAATTATCTATTTTTACACTACTATTTTTTATCCTAACGAGGGTGTATTGTTACTGCGCTGTTTTCTAGTTGTTTGTATTCTAAAATTTCTATAGTCTATACAATATATAACACTTTCTAGTCTACACTTTAACAAACTTATATGATTTATGCAATTTACTAAATTTATAAAGTCTGAAATAATGATTGCTTCTGGTAATTCTATAGTTTCTATTATTTCTATTTGATTTATTAGTATTTTTTCTATTCTTAAAATGTCATTTCTTTGTCTTATTTCTTTATATAATTGACTATTTTCTCTTTGTATTTGTCTCGTAAAAGGATGCGTTTTCATATATTTTTACTTAATTTTATCCTAAAGGATTATCTAGTAGGTCACACCTTTTCCTTAAACAACTTATCCTTTTATTATCGTGTCTATGTCGATTCTAATTCCATGTACTTCCCATCTTATTACACATAAATATTCTTCGAATGATTTTGATTGTGATGATTCTAGAGTTGTTAGTAAAGCCAAATAATTACTCAAAACTATTTCTAATTCTTCTCTCTCTGCACTTTCTATTATTGCTTCGTTTAAAAACCAATATCTTAGCGTATATTATTAGAAAAAGGATGTTTTTTTTATTATTATTATTTGTAAAGTTATGATGTTTTATTAAATGATATTCTAATTCGGATATTGTAGTAATTAGTTTGTCTAAGGTTATAGGGTCTTTTTTTGTAGTACTAAGTCTTTTATATTCAATGTATAAACTATACAAATTATTTTTGATTTCTTTTATTGGTTTTGTATTTTTATGTGGTGTATTCATTATGCCAAATAAAAAAGATACATATCTCCCAAAATCTTATCTATCCAAAGTTCATGGTTAATATAAGATATTTGTTCTAATAGGCATAAAAGGATTAACTAGAAAAAATTTAGGAACTAAAGTATTAATCACAATATATGATAATAGATGGTCAGACTCAAAAAGATCTATAATAGGAATAACAGAAGTAAACATGACAATAATGGAGGACTTTTTTTATCATAGTCTAGATTATATGATAAATACTTTAGAATTAGGAAAGCATATTAAGATAGGTGTACAGACTAAAGGATATCAAGAAATGAATAGCGAAAATAATTTACTTATATGTGTAGGATTTATTGAAAAACTTGCAACTAATAGTAGTATAAAGTTTAATCATAAAAACAGATGATGTAGTAAGTTTAATGGGAAATAAAGGTATTAAATTAATGAAAACCCTAAAAATGAACTCAAAAAAATATGCAGGATTAGAATGGAATTTAGAAAGATTTATTAAGAAAGAAATACTAAATTCAACCGACCATTTAATGTATATAAACAATAAAGGACAAGCTTCAGTAAGATTCACAGACTACCAATATACAAATGAAAAAGAGACTGATGAAGAAATTGAAGAATCGTTTGTATTTTTTTTCAGCTGGGATTGTTAGATCTAAATATTCTAGCTTCTTTAAATTATCTATTTTTACACTACTATTTTTTATCCTAACGAGGGTGTATTGTTACTGCGCTGTTTTCTAGTTGTTTGTATTCTAAAATTTCTATAGTCTATACAATATATAACACTTTC
>NW_025891011.1:0-8450 GCF_002878395.1 Capsicum annuum
GAATTGTGGTGTGCAATATTAATGTGAATAGAGGCCAAAGCTTAGTAAAGGAACTAACTAAAGACTGACCAAAACTCATAAGGATTTACTATGAGTCGTGGTCTGAAGCTGTAAAGAGAACAATAAGTAAAGTCCTTAGGATTGGTAATCATATGGTTATGAGTGAAGGTCAGAATTTTTTATGACTTAATATGACTCGTGGTAAGGATTCGTAATGATAAAAAACTCATGAGCCCTAAAGATGAAAAAAATACTAGAGTGACTACGATTAGAAACATAAGAATCGTAATGTGACGCTACAAGTCATAAACACTGAAGCCTAAAGAGGCCTACAACAACAATCAATGAGTCGTAACTAGACCTAATGACCAATTTCCAGAGGCTTGACTACTGTCGACTTAGTTTTCCTACTTTTTTTAATTAGATTTTCATTATTATTTTGAGATACTACAATTACCCGAGTGTTATTCCTTTGTTGTGCTATGTACTTTTGATACATTTTCATATATTTTTATTTTTTTATACTTGATAATTTTGTTCTTTGGTTTTTGGTTTGGTAATCAATTAAAGGTTTTAGATTTTATTCTTATCTTTCTTGTGAAATTCAATCAATGTCTTCTTCATTGATTGTCATGTATTATTGCATAACAGTAAGCGGCTAGAATACTTAGCTAGGGTTTTGGGAACCCTGTTGGATTAACAATGTTGGATAAGTGGGAAAGTCATTTAGATTGCTGTGATTGCACGTATTGCAATCCTATTTGTATTTATTGTTTTCTAAGATATTGCAGAAGCTTAGGATTGCTTGTATTCGAGATCATCCTCACAAGGGAGTTTGAGATTGGTAAATGGAGATTACAAAATTGATTCGAGGCTATCAAACCTCATCTAATAAACTTTATACCCAAAATGTAATAGCTATATTGGGGTCATGGACAAGGGAGAGGAAGGCGTCACTATGGGACTTACAAGGTGAAGTGTGAGATTTATCAATATGTACATAGGGCGGTTGATAGTACATAGCTTGTCATACATTTCATGAAGATCATTAGGAGTGGTGAATTAATATGAGAATTTTATAGAATTAGCCGATAGGGGGAACACAGTCCTAGTGTTCTTCTTCTATTTTTTAAAACTAAAAACATTCAAGTTCGTTTATGTGTAAATATTACATTCAAATTCCCCTATTTACTTTTACCCACTACTTTTAATTTCATCAAGTTATAGATATAATTTTGCACATTCCCTCTTGGTTTTACCCCAACTTGGTTTTAGTTAATATATTAGACATCTGTTGCAACTTACTTCTTTGGTGGTCTTGTTTTGGGTTACATTAAATTTTGACATCATTGCCATGGAATACGGTGTTAAGATGTTGATTTGATTTGTTTAAATTTTGAGTTTTTTTTTTATTTTAGGTGGGTATACACTAGTGTATTCCTAACACTAGGGTCGAGGCAATCCATTGCTCCGATAAATTCCTATACCAAAATAACTACTACAGCCAAATCGTGCGATGAGCAAACCAGTAAGGACAGGCTATTTAAAAGGGGTTTGGGATGACCTTCACGCTGTAACTCCTCCTACTCCTGATGATTCATAGAATATTTTTGATAGAAAGACTGAGTTAATGTTAGCAGGAAGTTTCTAAAAATTGAAGCCAGGTAGAGGAAGACCGATTTGCTTAGCAGGCGGAGCTAGACTTACCAAGACAAGCAGTTGATCATCAAGCTACACTTAATGGTGATTGAGATAGAGCATGAGGTGGTAGATCTCGAGTGATACCATCTTATCAGTAACTATTTCAATATCATGAAGATGCGAATATGGGATATGTTGTGCATGCTTATACAAAAGCTATTATTCCTTCTTCTCTACCCCAAAATATTTATTTTGATATACTATTGCAATAATCTAGCTATTAAATTTAAAATGTGTATTTTTGGGGTTGTCAATAGATGATTTGAACATGCATCTTGCCAATTATATTAGGATCTTCACTTTGTATACTATTTTTTGGGTGGATTACGAATCATTTAGATTAAGGTTGTTCTCAGTATCATTGATTCGAGAAGCGTCATTATCATTAAGAAAACTCCTAAGAAACTCAATCATGACTTCGAAAAAGTTGCATAGATAATTTTTTACTAATTGTTTCCTCCTACAAGGATGCTATGGCTAGAAAATTAAATTTACACCTTTTTGTAGTTGCCCGTCGAGTCCATATATAAGGAGCGATTTCAGTTCAAAGAAAAGGTATGAAAGGTACCTAATCACCAAATTCTAGTGTCTAATTTTCTATAGTTATTCAAAATATTCCTTACAATAAGTTCTAGGGAAATCATAGGCACTATATATGGGGAAAAATTATACGTCTTTGTTGGGATATGGTGTAGGAGATGCTTGACAAGATCTTTTTTACTAATCAAGGATAGCACACTTGGCAAGCTGATAGGGTACTGGTACGTATACCATTAGAGTAGCTTGTGAATATAGAACTAGTGATGATTCATTAGCAAAAAAGGTCACACATCTCAAGATAGATATCTGTGCTACTCATAAAATAGTTTGAAATAATAAATTCTAAAAAGTGGATGCAGTAGGGGCATAGGGGTCTACTTCTAGGGCTTTTGAGCCTAAAGCTGATGAGGAAACAAATTATTTGGATCGAGAAATGTTCATTTTTAAGTCCAATGGGTAATTAATCCAAGGTCAATACAACTATTGAGACCTATATTGAGATAGAAGTAAAGTGCGAGATGGTGATTGGAGGCATAAAATGGACTATAAAGAGAAGTGTGATAGATATGCTCAATCGGGCAGTCGAGATATTGTGTTAAGATTGGAAGTAATGTTATCCAAACTAATTAAAGGACAAGAGAGTCAGGAGAGCTATCTGAAGGAGATTAAGACAGATATATAAAATTTCAATAAGAAATTTATGTAACATACCACTATGATATAACAATTGGAGTAGTAGTTTGGCCAAATGTTGGCCATATTAAATTTTGGAATCCTGACAATCTTCCTAGCAATACTATCTAAAATTGAAAAACATAATAGTTATTATCACGTCATTACCACTCAGAGTGGTAAAACCACCATGGATCCCCTATGCCTACTGCAGACGAGCCAAGGAACAATTTTGATGATATTGATATTCATGAGATACTTGTAGAAAAATTTGAAAAATTGACATGTGTTGAAGATATTGGTTATAAGGATAGAGAGAAGGGGAAGTTTGATGAGCTGGTATTGAAAACTAATCCAAGACCTCTGCTACTATTTCCTCAAAGGTTAAAAAAGAAATAATAAGAAGATAAATATCAGAATTTCATGTTGATATTGAACGAATTTTCTATCAATATTCCCCTTATTGGGGAATTAGAACGAATGCCTTGGTATGCAAAGTTCATGAAAGATTTGGTCACTAGGAATCCAACGGTGAGCTTTGATCCTGTTGATAGTGTGCACTATTGCAGTGTTGTTGCATCTAGATCATTTGTAGAGAAATAAGAGGACCAAAAAAACTTCACTATTCCATGCACTGTTGGGTCCTTTAACCTTGCTCGGGCTATAAGTCATCTTGGATCCAACATTAATCTAATGATACTTGTTCTTTATATGTAGTTGGGATTGAAGGCACCAAAATCGACATTAATGAGTTTGTTGATGGTTGACTACATAATTAAATGACTAGTAGGTATTCTTTGTGATGTGTTGGTGAAGGTAGCTTCCTTTATATTTTTGGTTAATTTTTTTCTTGACTTTAAGGTGGAATTCCAAGTCCCCATTATCTTAGGTAAGACTTTTTCTAGCTACAAGTAGGGACTTGGTTGGAATGGAATTGGGGCAGATGAAGTGTAGACTAAATTATGAGAAAGTAATCTTCAATGTATCTATTTGATAAGATGAGAGTCGTATCTATAATAGACACCATTGATGATAGTGTAGGCAATGTTGTTGTGCCCATCAAAGATAGACTTATAGTGGAGGCGTTGGCACCGGTGATTATGAAATTTTATAATAATGTTATTGAGAAATATGATGAGATGGTGGGCGCTCGTTATAGGAAGTGTTGTTAAACTTATGACCCAAAAATAATTGATCTAGATTTTAAAAATATAACCACTCCTCCCGCTAGACCATTTATTGAGGAGCCACCAATCGTGGATGTGAAAGCCCTCCTCTCTAATTCATGTGATATATTTTTTGAGGGTTTACAATACCTTGTTAGTAGTTAGTTTAGCTGACTTTGTTGAGATAGTGGTAGAGGAATGATTATCAGTGTTGCGGGGGTTAAAAAGAGCTATAGAGTTGACCATTATAGATATTATGGGTATTCCGCCAGGCATTTATACACATAAGATCCATCTTGAAGAAAACTGCATTCCTAGTATTGTGATTTAGCATAGGATAAATCCTCTAATGCAAGAGGTAGTAAAGAAAAAAATTATCAAATGGTTGGATGCTAGTATAGTTTACCCAATTGAGGATAGATATTAGGTGACTTATGTTAATGTATTCCAAAGAGAGGAAGAATTAGTATAGTTTAGAATAAGAAAAATGAGCTTGTGCCATTGATACCAATCAAAGGTTGGAGTGTATGCATAGAGTATAGAAAATTGAATTCATAGACCCAAAAGAACAATTTTCCTATGCACTTCATGGATTAAATACTTGATTGACTTAAGGTAAGAGGCTTGTATTATTTTGTTGATGGGTATTTGGCTTATAATCAAATCATTATTGCTCCTGAAGATAGAGAAAATACAACCTTTACTTGCCCTTATGGGGCTTTTTCATTCATGAGAATTCCATTTGGGTTATGCAATGCTCCTTCCACCATTCAGAGATGCATGATGTCGATATTCTCTAGCATAGTGGAACACACCATTGAGGTATTTATGAATGATTTTTCTGTGGTTCGCGATTCTTTTAATTACTGTTTGATCATCTTGACCAATACTCTTCATAATTGTAAGTAATGCAACTTTGTACTAAATTATGACAAGTATTATTTCATGGTAAAATAAGGTTCAGTTTTAAAGGATAGGATATCCAAAAGGGCCATTGAGGTAGATAAACAAAAAAATTAAGTTATTGAGAAGCTTCACCTCCAGTCTAGGTGAAGGGTATTCTGCGTTATTTGGGCCATGCTGGTGATTATAGTCACTTCATCAAGTATTTCTTTAAGATTGCAAACCCTCTATGCAAGCTTTTTGAGAAAGATGTAAAGTTTAATTTTGATGATTTATGTGTAAAAGATTTTGCATGACTGAAGCAGCAGTTGGTGTTAGCTCCTATAATTGTATCTTATAATTGGTCCTTCCATTTAAGATCATGTATGATGCTAATGGTGTGTCCTTTGATATAGCCCAAGGCCAAACAAAATAAAGGATCCTTCAACCAATTTACTACGCCATCAAGGCATTAAACCTTGCACAAAAGAACTATATTATTTTTTAGCAAGAGTTGCTAGCATTGTTTTATCCCTTCAAAAAAATTTTAGTCCTATTTGAATATGACTAAGGACATAGCTCATACAGATCATGAAGCCTTAAGATACCTAATGTCAAAGTAAGATTTGTAGCAGAGATTGATTATTTGGTTACTCTTGTGGTAAGAGTTTGATTTAAAGGTGAAGGAACGAAATGACACAGAAAATGAAGTTGTAGATCACTTGTCTAGAGCAAAAGAAGAAATAATGCAAAAAGTAGGGTATGGGCTTGAAATAAATGATAATCTTTCAAAAAAACTAGACTTTTGTAGCATCACAAGACTTAATTCCCTAGTTTGCGGATTTTTCCAATTATTCAACAAGTGATTTTAACTTAGGAGACTTTTACTTCAAGAGTGAAAGAGATTCATGCATTAGGTAAGGAACTTTTTTTTTGGATGAGCCTTATCTATTAATGATTTACACAAATGGAATGATTCATAGATACATGCTGGAAGTAGAGATAATAAGTATTCTTGAGGCTTGTCATGCATCACCTATTAAGGTTCACCATGGAGAAAACTACCTAGATGACAAAATATGGCAATATGGGTATTAATGGCCTATAATATACAAGGATGCCCATGAATTTGAAGTAGCTTGTGAAAAATTCCAGTGTCAAGGAAATATTTACAATGCCATGAACTCCACATGACTCCTATTTTTAAGTTGTAGCTATTCGATGGGTGGGGAGATTACTTCATAGGTACATTTGTGAGCTCCTATGGGATGAAATAGATTCTTATTGTGGTAGACAATGTATGAAAATGGGTGGAACTGGTTGATCTCCCCGATAGAAAAGATAGAAGTGTTATCACCTTTCTAAACAAACATATTTTTTCTCAATTTAGCACTCAATGTGCATTCATTAGTGGTGGTGGGTTGCCCTTCAACAACTATTTTCTTAAGGAACTACCAGAAAAATTTGGTGTATATCATAAGGTGGGAACAACTTAACCTTCTCAAATGAGTGGACATGTAGAGGTATCCAATAGAGAGATCACGTACATATTGGTCAAGACTGTTAATGCTAATTACTTTAACCAATCATGAAATTTGGATGATACACTGTGGGCATATCAAACTACTTTTAAGACCCTCATAGGTGTTTCTCCATATTAGATTGTGTATGGCAAGGTATGCCACTTACCCATTGAACTTGAGCGTAAGGCACTATGGGTGTTGAAGAGGCTAAATTTCAAGTGGCATGATGCAGCTAAGTTGAGATTGATCAACGTGAAAGATTTTGATGAATTTCTACTATATTCTTTTGAATGTTCTGCTTTGTACATGGAACAGATTAAGATGTGCCATGATAGAAAATTGAGAATAGAGTTTATGAGCCTTATGATCTGGTCTTCTTACATAATTCAGTACTTTGCTTGTTTTTTGGCAAGATAAAGTCTAGGTGGTATGGATTATTCACCGTGGTAAGAGTGTTCCCACATGGTGATATAGAGCATAAATGTGATGATGAAGCCCTATTCAAGGAGAATGTAATGATATGGACCATGGTGAAGTTTGAATATCCAAGGCGATTGTGTTGTACTGCAATAATAAATGAAGCATTCTATGGGAGACAACCCATAAGGTTGGTTAGTGAAATCTAAGTATCAAAACTTTCCAAGTCAGGTCGCGATGTTAAATCTACCATTGTGTGGGAGATAACCCATGTTTTGTAATTTTTTGATTATAGGGTAACATATGTGTTCAGTGTGAAAGATGTGAGATTGTAGGAATAAACAAGAAAAATTTCTAGTGCTATACAATATAACTCACCACACAAGTTGTAATTAGATCTTACGACGTGAAAAAATGTCATAGGGACCTAGACCTTTAATATATCCCAGAAATTTGGTCACTAGAGTCATCAGGAGACATAGTTAGTGACTATGACATGTCACCTTGAGTCATGATGACAAGAGATCAAGTAATTTTTCTTTCTCTATGGAAGGAGTCTATGACTCGTATTGTTATGTAGCGAGTTATGGTCAAGACTCCTGACCAGGCCCAACATCACAGGCTTATCGGCGACATGGTTTGATAATTTTTTGTTGGTTAATGGAATGGTCATTCCCTTGTGACTCCTATTATTAGTAAGGATATCAATGAGTCAAGCAGATTAGTCAAGGAATATCCATTTACAGGGAAGGTAGAGACAAGGGAAAAGAGACCTCATAGTGTAAATGAAATCTCTGAGAAGGTCACACTACCCAACAATGGCCCTAGAAAAAATAATCCTAAAAAATCACCACCTTATTCACCATCATAGTTTTACAAGGATGATAAAGATAATGAAGAGGAGGAATTATTCTGGAGGAGAATAATTTAAAGGGAATGAAGGCTCTGAATCTGAAGAAGAGGGTGAGATTAAGGAGAGTCATACACCCATTCAATAGCATCCACCACAGTCACCTCCTATTCAACTATCCATGGATCCTGCTTCAATCCCCATCATTGAATAGTGGGGCCATCTAAATATATAGGTCGTATATAACAAAGTTAATTCTATAAAACCTTTCATGCGCAATACCCAGAGAGAGATCTGTTTAGAGCGAAAGATGACGACCACCAATATGTCTGAGATGGCTAATTTTGATGAACGATTTAGGAAATACCACTTTGAGTGGAAGACTATAGCATTTTTCTAATTCAACCGTGAATTAGTACATTAGTTTTATGCAACATACCAGATCTAGCTCAAAAGGTTGTATCCATTGGGGAAGTTGTGCAAGGGTGGTGACCCATGGAATATTGTAAAGATCAGAGGTGTTTGAATGAACATTTCAACTAGGACTATTTCTAGAATAGTACATGGTCCAGAGTGCCACCCATCGATAAATACGACCATGATCAAATTTTTCATAGAAAGATGAAGAAGATAAAAAAAATTAGAGGACAAATTTATTCACTTCAAGTGGATGGCAGGTATTATCGCTTATAACAGGGA
>NW_025891011.1:11450-130816 GCF_002878395.1 Capsicum annuum
TGCCCAAACCAAGTAAATAGAATATGTATACTAGAATGTATAGTAAAACAGGTTTGGAGGAGTTTTGATCCATTTCCTTATGGAGGCTATCATAATGGTTAGATCATATCTCAAAAAGTACTATTGTCCAATTTCTGTGGCATACCTTATTTAAGAATGCATCCATATTAACTAAGGAATGTGACCAAAGACAGTGCATGGGTTTTATTTTATGGAGGCATGAGATTCCTTTGAACAATATTTTAGAGATGGAGATACTTGATTTATGGAGATCTACATTGATTGATTGTAATCACAACTCCTACAATTATGGTGAGTCCATTATGATTGTCAACTTTAACTGGTATCGATCACGACACTCAGACCATGATCACGAGAATTGAGGGTCAGTCCCTACTCTCGATTTTCCAGATTTTTCACTAGCTTTTTCTTTTTTGTATTCTTTTAAGCTCACTTAACTTGTTTTCATCCATCTACCTATATTTAGTAAACCATGGGAATTAGTGCATTCAAATGGAAGCTTTATTTACAAAATTTAATCATAGTAGTGTGCACAAATGCATACCCTTTTGATGACCACCCATGGAGCCCTTGAATTAGTTGATAAAGAAAAAGGTATGAAGTTCTTAGTGAATGGGAAAAGATTTAAATACTACTAGGGTTAATACAAGGATAAACAGAGGACGTCATTGCAACTCTATAATGAGTTATTATTAGTTGGGTCGTGTCGCGATGTTAGCTTAGGCACTACATGGGAGACAACCAATGAATGTAATGTTACAATGTATTATTATATATATATATATATTTATATATATATATATATATATATATAAAGATATGTATAATATATGAAAAAAAATAAGTTTCAAGCCATGACCTAAACTACGGTGCTTCGTTGGAGGCAACCCTTTCTTGTAACTAGTCTTTACTTATTGTAAGTTGAGTGAATCCTGACGAATGAGTAAAATTCAGGGAGGGTAAGTTTTTAGGTGAAAAAAGGCGCATATTTGAGTCCATGAGATAGTCATGTGCATTACCATATAGCGTACAGGCTCACTGCTATACCCATATAGTAGTCGTCTAATATAACCCCACCTCTGTATGAATCCTTTATGCCACACCACATTAGGTAGTGCTGGCAAAAAAATAGGATAAATTTTTGGTAAATATATAACTTCCATCAAAGAAAATAAAATTAATGCAGAGGCTACTACCTCGCACGTGCAATGCACCCGCACTGGACGGCACTCCCCACATCACTTGACCCATGCTGCACGCCCCTCAATTGTTTTGAAAATCTGATTTTAATAATTTAGGTAAACCCAAATAACATTCTTTATATAAATATTTCTCATTTTTAACCCGAAATATGCCACTCATCCTATTTCTCTCTATCAAATGAGTGACGCCCCTCCACTCACCATAAATTTTTTTACCCTTTCGCTTTTATTCTATTAAGGGTATGGTTTCTTTAATTCATAAGCTTATATTTGTTATTTATATTTATTGATGTGTTGGGTTTTATTATATTATGCGTAAATAGATGAGAATGTGTACTAATTTTCTTCATGGTTCATTAGGGGGATGAACTCTATGGCTATGCCCTTGTGAAGCTTGGGTTGAGCAAAATTTGATAATAAAATGGATTTTTAGGTGTTTTTGATTCTTCTTAGGGTTGATCAAGGCACTTTGATCATTGTATTGGTTTAGTTTTCCTTGTTTAATTATAGTTTTCTTGGGGTCAAGATTAAGTTTTAATGTCATTCTTCATGTGAATATTGTATTATCACTTTATGTTTAATTTAATATTGGTAGGATAGTAGTGACTATTGATTAAAAATATTTATAATATAATAGAAGTATGTTAGTTTGTCACCTTCAATGGTTGATATGGTTTGAGATGGTACTAATCTATGAATTATAAGTTAGGGAAATATGAATACCCAAAAGTGGCGCCTAGTTTGATTATGCTAAAAAATTAAGTGCGGGGTGGTTCTCTCATCCTCTCACCTTAATTGTGGTTAACCATTTGGTCCATCTCTAATGTTTTTTATTGGTGTGATTATAGAAGGTTTTATGGTGACCGAAATGTGCAAGGGAAAGGGTGTTGCATATATCTCTTGCGAGGGTTAGAAACAAACTCAAATAAGGCATCCCACCACTACTACTCAAGCTACCGCATCCACTTCCCAAAGTATGTGTCAAATGTTCAGTGTTAAAATGAGTTAAAATTAATAGTTTGCAATGGTACACGGATAATAATGAGAATAATTACCATCCCACAAAGTGTATCGATAAAGAAAATTTTAAAGTCTACCACCTTCAAATCTTAGAAAGGATTAGACAATTGAAAAAATAGTTTATTTATTATAACATGGGTCAGACTTGGATTTGTTGTAATAGTTCTTTGCAAATTAGTTCCTAAAAACTTAAGTCAATAGTGTAAAGGTTTTTTGCCAGGTTGTGAAGTTTACTACAGTGAAACTTAGTTCTATTCTTTGCGTATGAAATATTAATCTTACTAGTCTGAAGGAGTTTTTTAGGATGTCTCCTAATCAATCTATCTATTACAGACTATGAGATCAGTGCTCAATGTCTAGATAAAAATACCACAAAGGTAGAGGCTATCACAAAATATTCCCGTATACTTATTTTAATAACGAAAATCAATGATGCATAAGGATTATTGGGGCTTCTATAATTCCAAGGACCCATATCAATAGCATTATGCATGATCGGGTATGTTTAGTTTTTGAAATGATTGATGTTTCGATTAATGTTTGTGCAGTCATTGGATCAACCATAAGGAAAACCAGAGTTCATAGAGGAGTTCAATTTAGCTTTAGGAGTCTTGTGATAAATTTTTAAAAGACAAGGGTGTCGAAGAGGATGCACTAGATTACTAGCCTCCTAAAAATATTATAAGGGTTTATGTGTCCAAGATGAAAGAGCCCAATTCTACCTATGAGCTAGTTCTCATAACTGCAGATAGAAATATATTCAATTAGTAATTTTTTTTATCAATTATATAGTATGACTAAGATGACGATGATATGTAGTGGTTGAACACCTGCTATTGATGAGTTGAGGCAGTTGGGTAGTGATTACCTCATAAATGACCATGACAAAGTAATGTGTTGAGTAGGTCAGAACTTTAATAAGCTGGTAGATGATGATGTTCCTACCAATGATGAGTGATTTATATTCGGTTCTTATATGGAGATTAATTTTGATGAGTAGGATTCTGAGGCGGGATATCTAAGTGTCGATATGGAGAAAGATGATAAATAGGACCAAGAAGTTCTTTCCCCTATCTTTTGTTTTCTGTTTTGTTTTTACTATGCACTGGGGATGGTACTTTGTCTAAGTGTGTCGTAGGGTACAAGTGTTCCTTGGATTATTTAAATTGTTTAATTTTTGAAAGTAGGATGATTTGGTTTGTAATAAGTAGTAATATGCACTTGGGTGACATTTATGGTTTTTGTAGTAGTACTTGTTATCACATTAGTTAGTTTTATTTGTTTTTTATTTTGGGTTACTTGACTTTTATTTTTGGTTCTTTTCCTTGGATAGTCCCTTTGAATCAAGTCGAATTATATTTTTTCATGACAAGGTTGTGGATAAAGTCATAGTTAAATACTTTTCTTAGTGATGGATGGATGACGATCACGATAAAAGAAAATTAGTAAAAGGTAGAGAGTAAGAAGTAGAACCCTTTCATGAAATTGAGATTAAATGCTCTTGTTGGTGGCATGACTATATGACAAAAGTGAATTTAAAAATGAAAGAGTATGTGATGGCTGAACGTTTACTTCTAAAACATTTAGGCTCATTCATGTGAGTCTTGTATGATTTAAGCTTAAATTTCAATTCGTGTCATTGCTTCATTGAGAATCGAAAAGGTTTCATATTGATTTGAACATGTTACATATGTGAGGGAGTTTTTTGTTATATTCCAAGGTGCATTGTGGTGTTCAAAACATTTCGAGCGTTTATTGATGTTTTATAGAAATATAGCACTTTGGAAGCTTAAAACTATGAAAATTTGCAAGTTTCTTAGGTTGTTTTTTTAAATATAATGTTTTTTAATTATTATTTGCAGGAAACTTGGTTTTGGATGCTAAGTTAAAGATAAAGATGAAAAATGGAATTTTTGGCTACTTACTTGAGCGATTGTTGAACATTTATACCTTTTACTAGGTTTGAGTAATCAAATAATGTACCATAAGTTGAACTCCAAAAGATTGGTTGTAAGAATTGAAGACCTGACACTTACCCATGTTTATATGCGGACCACATGTAGCACTTACAGTTCATTTGTGATGAAGGTAAGTATCAAAATTAAATATCCAGAGAGTGGAAAAGCTGAAGGAAAATTTTCGGCAGTTACCTATGTCCATATGCAGACAAAATGTAGCACTTGCAGAACACATATGAGTAACGTAGGTACTGGAAGTTCACATTCTTGAGATAGAATATTGCAGGAAAAGTTTCTGGCATCTACTTTGGTCTACATGCGGACAACATGAGATACTTGCGGTTACATGTGCCCTAAGTAACTGACCACCGACCCTTTATGACCTTTCTTGCCCGGTATTTGATTTTTAGGATTTTTCATGTACTATAAATACCATTTATATGTTATTTATTAGAGGTTTTACACTCTTGATACTCACAAAAAAAACTTATTCTGAGATCCACCTTTGGTTTTGGAATTATTTTTTATTGATTTTTGTTGTTAATTAAGTAAAAGTTTTTGATTTTTCAGTTGTTTATTATTATGTGATTGTTGAATATCTTAAAATATGAATTAATTTAGTCGTTACACTAGCATGAGCCACTAATCTCCCTTAGCAAGGGTTATGGTAACCCTTGCTACATAACAATGTAGAGGAACTGTTTAATCCTTCTAGAGTATTACTGTTGGATGTATTGGGGATTTCTTTGCTTTGATTGATTTCTTAATGGGTGCAAAAGTTAGGATCCAGGCTATATTTGCTATGAAACTGAGAGGGAGGAAGAGATTGGAAAAAGGAAATCAGAATAGTGATTTAGGGTTACTCATCGAAATAAGCTTTTTTGTACTATCTTTTTATGCTAGTTAACTCACATTTAATCAACATAAGGCCAATAGTACATAGTGTAATTGGGGTCCAAGGTAAGGGTTATTAAGGAGATACTCTGATACCAAGAGGAGATGAGTAAATTTACCAAATGGTTCTGAGAGGAGGTTTATGATACTTATCTTACAAGACTTTACATGCACAATAGTTATATATATAGATTGAACATGAAAAGTGTACTGATTTAGATGCCAAGAGGGACACTACCCTAGTGTTTGTCTCTGACTGAATTACAACTAGAGTTAATAGTAGTTACTTGTTCGACATTCTCAATACAAACCTCTATTTACTTTTCAAGTTCTACCCATTGATTAAAATAGTTAAGAGTCATAATTCCCCGTATTTACTAGGGATTCAACCCAAACCTTTGTTAGATTTTTGTATTTTTCATCAATCACATAATATCCAGATTGAAGGCGTTGCTTAGACGTGATTAAATTTTTGCCCCCTTGTTGAAGAGTACAGTGTTGAGTTGTGTATTTGAGTTATTGCAGTTAAGGGGTCTTTTTGTTCTTATTCGTAGTTAAGTATATGTCGGTGTGTACCTAGAACATAGAGTATAGGCAATTCCTTACACATATGAATCAAAATCTAAAGAGGATACTACAAACACCTAGTAGGATGACAAAGCTTAAAAGAGATGACATTCTGAAAGGGGTTCGTTACGATGTACACTAGGGGGCTCCCCTCCTTCTGAAGGAGCTCAGGATATTGTTTACCAGTTGAAGGAGGTTCTTTTTATAGAAGCTGCTAAGCAGAGGAGGGAAGAAGATGCTCAGCACATAGCTTGAGAGGCAGAGTTATCTATGTAGAGGCAGGAAGCTGATCACCAAGAAGCACTTGGTGATAATAAGAATAAAGTTTGAGGTGGTCGTGCTCATGTAATTCCAACATATTAGTATTTTCATCCCTATAAGGATGATGAAATGGATCTGGGGTATGTTGTATTGGCAGATACTAGAGCAATTATTCCTCTTGTTTTACCCTAAGGCATTATGTTTGACATAACGAGTGCAATGATTCAACTCTTAAATTAGAAGGATATATTTGCAGTTTTGTCTATAGATGATGTAAACATGCATGTTTCAAACTTCATTGGGACCTATAGTTCATACTCAAATCCATGGTTGAATCAGGTTCCCCTTCTCTCTTACAAGAAAAAAATCCTTATGGTTGGGTGAACTTTCTAGAGGATCTATCACTACATGGAATGAGTTGTGTGGGTAATTCTTTAATCGATTCTTTCCTCTATCATGGATGGTGTATCCTATGGATATGATTTATAATATTAGATAGTGGCAGTCCGAGTCTATGTATGAGGCTTTGTTCAGGTTCATGAAGAAGCTGAATATGGTCCCCAACTATCAAATTCCATGGTTAAGCCTATAGGAGATATTCTATAGAGCCCTGACCATCAGTTCCAGATCCATAGTAGACACCATCTCTGGCAGAGATTTTATGAGACCATGCAGGGAGTCAGCATTAAATTTATTAGGTCACATCTCACTCTCTAAATTAGTGTGGAAAATTTAGGAGGCTGAGAAGGGATCTGGTACGTATGTTATTGGCGCCTCCTACGACCAAAAAGTAGTTCATGATTTAATAGTACAAGAAACTGCACTACTAAGAAATAATTTAAGGTTACTGGAAAATTAGTTTACAGCAATAAGTTTTGAGAAAGTGAATATTGTAGGAGAATAGGGTTTAACATCCAAAGCATATGAATCAAAGTTAGAAGAGGAAGCAAAATATATAGATCATCAGTTGGTGGGACTTTGAACCCAAGAGAAATGAAACAAGGGTCAAAACTATTATGACAGATATAGAGACCATAGTAGGGAGAAGAATAGTGACTAGATGAAAAAATATGACTACAGCCAGAAGAAGGATAGGCACATTCTACCAGGTAGCGTAGATATAGAGTCTAGAATGGAGGTGATGCTTATCAAGCTGGTCAAGGGTCAAGAAAATAACTATAACAACCTTAAAGGGGTTAACATAGATATTTCAGGGTTGACCCAGAAGGTTGAATCTCATTCCACTTCTACCAAGTTGTTAAAGCACCATTTTGAGCAGATGTCAGCAACACTAAACTAGAGACGACCAGGTACCCTTCAAAAAAACACTGTTCAAAATCCAAAAATTGATTTCATATTCTTGATATTACCTCAAGGAGTTGTAAAACTACTGTGGATCCCCTGTTACCTACTACGAAAGCCCCAAGGAATGATGAAGTTGTTGTTGATGAGGCATCAATTATAGAGTAAAAAATTAAAATGGTTGGTAATTTTAAAATTTGTGAGGAAAAATATAAGGATGAAGTCATTGAGCTGGAATTGAGAAAAATTCCATGACAACACCCATATTTTCCTCAAATACTAAAGAATAAGACAGAGTAAGTAAAGTTAAAGTAGTTTATTTCAATGATAAAAGAGTTGAGTTTGAATATCCCTCGTCTTAAAGCATTGGACTAGATGCCTAGCTATGCAGGGTTTATGAATAAATTGGTTTCAAAGAAGAAAGAGGGCACTTTTAAGGATATTGGTGGATTGCATCAGAGTAGTGCAGTCATGAATAAGTGTTTGGTCTAGAAAAATAGAAATCTTGAAGAATTCACTATACCATGCACTATTGGGTCATCCCATTTTGCCAGAGGCTAGTGTGACTTAGAAGCCAGCATAAATTTGATGTTATCTGTTGTATTCAAGAAATTAGACTTGATCCCTCCTGAACATAATATGATGCATCTGTTAATGGCTGGCTACGTTGTTTAGAGACTTGTGGGAGTTTCTTTCTATTCGATTGTTATAGTTTATAACTTCATCTTTATGGTAGACTTTGCCATTCTTGACTTTGATGTTGATGCCAAAATTCCCATCATATTTGGGAGACCATTTATGGACACAGGTATGGTGATAGTTCACATGGAGAAAGGGGAGATGAAGTTCAGAGTCAATGGCATATAGGTTACATTCAACATCCGAAAAATAATAAAGCAGCGTACTGATATAAGGATGGTGTTGGTGATAGACTGTATTGATAACCCAGAAAGGTATTCCTATACATATCTTGATGAATTTTGAGTAATTAAGATACCACATTGTATCACGATGTTAAATCAAGCATTGATTGGGAGGCAACCCATAGGCATGTTGGTAAAATCTAAGTAACTAGCATAGCCATATCGTGTCGCGGCACTATATCAGGTGTTGTGTGGGAGGAAACCTACTATT
Source organism: Capsicum annuum (assembly GCF_002878395.1). Taxonomy (NCBI): domain Eukaryota; kingdom Viridiplantae; phylum Streptophyta; class Magnoliopsida; order Solanales; family Solanaceae; genus Capsicum; species Capsicum annuum. The sequence goes on from NW_025891011.1 coordinate 19,810, forward strand.
TTACTGTCCATTTGTGTCCTTTTATTTTATAGATTTATAGCTTATGGTCTTACTCAGAATTTGGTAGGATTGATACATTCATAATTTTCCAAGTAAGGGGACTTTGTGACAAACTCATCAGGGTCATAAGTCCCACTGGGGCCAGTTAATGTTAAAAGATACTTAAAAAGAAGAAATTATGAGGATATTAATGGAAAATTTGGATTTTGATGCATAACCCCACAAATAGAGTCATAAATACAAATTACAAAACTATAAGTAGCAGAGTAGGCATCGAAATGTGAAGTCTAAAGAGCAAGCAATTGGGCAGATAATTATGGCCCACTTATGGTCTGCACATATTGTTTGCATGTACTAAATACAGCCAACATGTACTACATGCGAGCCGTATGTGGAAAACACAAGTGGCCAAGTTGTGGGCCATAATTTTATTTAATATTTTAGGCCCACCCATGCTTATATAAGACCTAATCTTCCCCCCCTCTTGCTATTTAATTGTATTTTAACTCATTCAAATCCATGAAATTTCATTATTTGTCTTAGAATTTAAATTTCCCTCACAAATTATAAACTTCTGCCATACTGAGAAAAAATCTAAATTGGAACTTTTTTGTGTTACCGACTTGATCCAAAGTGATTTACATATGTTCTAAGTACAAGTTTACTTCAATTATTTGTAGTGCACTTCCGGTTTTGCTTCTAAAAGGTAATATTTTTGGGCTCTTACTTTTAATACAAAGTGATGAAATTGAGAACAAGCAGTTGGTATGTGTATTTTGATGCAATATATATCGTAACCAATAAAATTCATTAATTAGGAGTCTCAACTTATACTAAAACATTAATGTAGGGCATAATTCTGTGAAACGAAGAGTTTGGTATGTTAGTGATAGTGACAAATATGATTATTTATAAAGTGTATGCAAATTGAAATTTTTGGATAGCATTCAATTATAGGGATGTAAAAGTTAAATAAAAATTCATAGTTAATAAATTTTGGTTTTTTCTTTGAATTTTGCAATCCCTTATTTTGTGTTAAAAAGTAACACTTGGTTTTTTAGTTACAAATAGAACCTAAAGTTTCAAAGAATAAGTTTGTTGGATCAAGGAGATAGGATGAATCCCTCGATCCTAGTGGTTTAATGGAGGTGTACCCTATACATAGAGTAGGATTGTTGCGTCCAGTGCCATATGCAGAGTGACAACAGGGCAGGTGCGCTAGGTACCAGAGACTGCTATTTTTGGCTCTATGGGAATGCCACTTCCTGAGACCTCACAAAGGAGTAGAAGGCTAGCCTTTACCTAGACTAGATCTCAAAATAAGCTCTTCAGAATGTCCAAGCTGCCCCGATAGCTCTAGGTTGATCAAGGAAAAAGTAGGATTAGAAATCACCCCCGTAACTGCTTCTCTGAGCGATAATGATATTGAGGTTGAGGAAGATTCTGAGCTATTTCTACATTGTTCTTCTTAATGTCACTATTCTAAGAAGGGCTCCCAGGATGTATCTGAGGCTACAAATCAGGAGGAGATATCATTAGTACCCCAATTTGAGTAGGGTACAAGTTAGGCTTTCTATGATGTGACAATTTTAGATTAAGAGGCACCAGGATAGTCGGGGTAGAGATTCACCCCTACACATACCTTGAAGGTACCTCTTATAGAGGATAACTCGAGGTGGGGTGTGGAGGAAATATAGATTATATTTGATATAGATAGTTGTATTTTAGAAATTGGCTTACCTAAGAGGCTCATTTTTAGAAGCAAAAGATTGAGCTATCTGGGTTAAGCAGAATACCATAGTTTCAAGAAGATTTTAATAGTTATCAGTTGGAGTGCATGACTTGACCACTCATTTCTTACAGCCCCATTTGGTGCAAGATTTTTATGCATCATATCGTGGCACTGTAGTTCTTTTGATGTACCGATCTATAGGCTTGATAAGACAAATAGAGTAGACATAGCTTGAGCAAACCATTATGATGGGGTCAGGTTTGATATTACGACAGCGGCTATTCGGTGAGTTCTCTTTGGTCAAAACTATATTTCCAAACATCCATGATGGAATATTACTACCAATTGAGGGTCGCTTGTGACAGATATAATATATAGGAGACTGATTATAGACATAATAGATTTTAGATGACTAGGTGGATCACTTGCTACATTTCATCACTGGGTGATGAGACCCCTTCAATCGATCGATAGTCCATGATTAAAAAGGTATTATTGACTTTTGCTGCTAACTTTTCATGGTTAATCATCAAATATAGATTGTGCTCGACTGCTTTAGAAAATGTATTATCTTGGGAGGGAGTTGACCTGATTTCCAGTATGATGGTTGAGTATGACATTGACTTTGTTTCCATCCTCTGGAATGAGATTCATGATGGTGCCTTTAGGGAAATAATAAATTTTCCATTCTCTTGTCTTATTTAGAGATTATGTACAGATACCGATGTATCAAAAATATTGAGAGTTGATGATAGAGTACTAGTGACAGCCACTGCACGGACAAACATGATCAGGATACAGCATGCTCGACACCTCCCAAGAGACATAGTATGCAACTATAGTACCTCCGACCCAGTTTGAGGGCCAATCAGTATCTATAGAGCCTAGAGAGATACAAAGAGAGGATTTGGGAGCTTGTATAGATTTTATAAAAGCGGAGAAGAGAGAGACCCTCAAGGTTAGTACACATGGTGAGAGGACGTTAGCGATATCAATATTTTCCCCAACTTTTACCTCATAGCCGGTGGGCATATCTTTAGGGCCCCATCGCCTATCCAAAACAACTCCCTGCAATAGGTATGAATATGATATATCATAAGTTCTCATATATCTTAGTGGACATTCAGATAACCACTAATGCTTGGTTACGGGTTGTTGAGATAGAGGTGGATACTGAATATGGGTAGATCTATCCATGGGTTTCATCTAGACTAGAGACAAGATAGGCTAGATGGGATGCCACATATAAAAATTTCATGTCTGAGTTGTATGCTTATTTATAGGAATATATTTATGATTTTAAAGGATGTGTTGCAACTTGATTTAATGTGATTGAGACCTTATATTTGTGGCATATGAGGGAGGAGGTAGATACCTTGTGATTAGAAGTATGCTCTCTCATAGAGAGTTATATAATAGTTACTCCACTAGTCATACTTCTAGTGGTTCAGATATCACCTACACAAGGTCCCAAAAACATTGATTAATTTGCGTAGGATGCTGAAAAAGTCCCAGTAGTTGGGACCAAGAGAAGACATGTGGGGGATATGTAGGATTCCAATATTCCATATGAGCAGACGTTTAAAAAGGACTGATATGAGTCGATGGAGTCTGTAGTTATCCAGAGGAAGAGGCATGTCGAGATAGAAATAGGTGCATCCTATAGTATAGAGCTGCCGCCACTACCGCCTCCGCTAATGAAGATACCCCTATTTGGGGAAGGTCATGACATGGATGCTTAGTGCATCCAAGGAATGTCCTCATTCCCTTTGTTATATATTAATTTCTCAAATTTTGTACAATGTATAGAATATTAGTTGAGGGTGGGGTATACAATAACCACCACTGGTTTTTTTGCCATGCTTTTTTTCTTATCAGTCCTAGTATGGTTGTAGAACTGGCATGTCTAGTCTAAATTTGTTTCGCATTGTGTTTTGTTTCACATTTGTTATTTTTTTTAGTAATTAGGAGATTTTTAAGTAATTATATAAGTTGTCCTGTTTTTGATTAATTTTTGATAAAAATGATACTCCTAAAAAGTTTAAAACTTTGTGAATGTATGTATGAGTAAACATTATGGGTGGTTATGGCGTTACGATTGGGGACAAAATAATCATTTTTTAACAAATGAATGAACCAGATAGATAGTAACTTGTAATATTGACTCTGTTCCATGTGTGTAACAAATTCTACTTAGTTACCTTTGTGTATTAAATCCAGAATTTCCTTGGTTAGTCTTACCTACGTAGAAGGATAGTTGGTTAGGTAAGGAACCATAAGCTATTTTTTTTGTTGGTCCACTTTTAGCCAAAATAACCTCCTAAGTGTAAATTATATCTCTTGATCCTTACATTTGAGCCTTATAGATTTTGTCCTTTTACAACTTTCACTTTCTCATTTCTGTTGAAATAAATTATTGTAGACTATTCTTCCTTTGACATTGTGCACCTCAACTCAGGCGAATCACCTAATAATGTATGGCTATAAAAGGGGTGTGTGATGTAAATTAGGAATGTAGAAGGATAAAATAAGAAAAAATATAGTAAGGTTGGGTGCGGTCTAATAAAAAAAAGTAAAGAAAAGAAAAATTGTGAAAAATTGAAAAAGAAAGAATAAAGACCACATGCAACCTGAATGTGTAATAAAAAAATAAAAAGGGAGAAATAAGGGAGGAATGAAAAGGAAAAAAATAGGTAAGTGTGGACCCCAAGATTTATTGTACTACCATGTAGGCTCAGTCACTTGATATATCCATGTGTACCATACTGGACCTAGTCCTGCATTATAAGCCAAATAAAGTCTTGTGGTATCCTAACTTGAAAATTTGAAAACTAAAGTGAAGAATATATCGGTAAGCCTATGGTATTTGATTTACCTTGATTGGAACTTATCTTTTTAGTGTTAGTATCTCTTGATCATCCCATCACTGACATGCGTTATTTCATATGAGTCGATGCGAATTCTTTATTGTGAGGGTACAAAAGTCACATTGCTAGCTACATATTTTTTCTGTAGTGTAACTTGTATTTACATGCATGATTATCTATTGCCTAGTGGCATACCTTTTTCCCATTGTGTCACATTGTTGAGCTTCATGGTTATACAAAGTTGTTTTTGAAAGGATAAGATAAGAAATGGTACTGGGGTTTGAGCTAAAAGTATAAACTGACTTCTTTTGATAGCTTAGATTATACTAGTTAAGCATCGTGTTTAGTTTTATTTTATTATGTATTTTGATGACTTGGAAATTACACTTGTCCACATGTGGACCGCATGTAGCACTTATGGTCCGTATGTGACAAAGGTAAGTATCAGAATTGAAGATCAAGAGAGTTCAAGCACTGAAGAAAAATTTCTTTCACTTACCTATGTCTATATATGGATCGCATGTAGTATTTGCGAACCATATATGGGTAAGGTAAGCACTAGAAGTCGAAATTCAAGTGACTGAATAGTCTAGGAAAAGTTTCGAGCACCTTCCTAGGTCTACTTGCTGATCTCATGTGGTACTTACGGACCGCATATGGCCCAAGTAAGTGGCCACCGACCATTTTTGTCTTTTTTCATGCAAGGTTTAATTTTTAGGGTATCCTTATATACTATAAATACCATTTATGTGTTTTTTTAGTAAATGTTACGCACTCCTGATACTCACAAACATATATTTCATTTTCAGATCCATCTTTAGTCTTGCAATTAATTTTTGTTAATTTTTGTTGTTAATTAAGTTAGAGTTCAGGATTTTTTAGTTGTTGATTATTGTGTGATTGTTTATTTCTTCAAATATGAATTCTTTTAATCCTTACACAAGCATGAGCAGCTAATCTCCCTTAGCTAGGGTTCTCGCAATCCTGGCTACATAATGAAGTATGGAAAGTGTTCAATCCTTCTAGAGTATTATTACTGCATATATTAAGATTTCCGTCTATTTGATTGATTTCTTAATAGTAGCACATGTTAGGATCCAACCTGTATTCACTATGAAATTGAGATGGAGGTAGAGATTGGGAATAGGAAATCACAATGGTGATTTGGTGTTAATTGTAGAAATAATCTTGCTTGTACTATCTTTTCAAGCTAGCTAACTCCCATCTAATTAACTTGAGATTGAGAGAAGATAGTTGTTATTGGATCAAAGGTAAGGGTTAATAATGCTACACTTTGAGAGTGAAAAGAGATGAGTGAAATTTACCAAATAGTGCCATGAGGCGATTGGTGATAACTATCTTACAAGACTCTACATGCACGACAGTTATAGTTGGATTGAACATGAGAAGCGTACTTAGTTATAATCCAGGGAGAGAACTTCCCTAGTGTTCATCTATTACTGAATTACAACTAGAGTTGATTTTAGTTACTTCTTTGATATTGTCCCTACAAACCTCCCAAATACTTTTCTGATTTTTCCCATTGATTCAAATATTTAAGAGCCTTAATTCCACATATTCTCTTAAGATTCAACCCCAACCATTATTAGGTTACTATATTTGACATTGATTGGATATTATTAGAATGAAGGTGTAGCTTTGATATAATCATGTATGTAAAAAAATGATCTATGTAAGTGTTGTATGTTATATAACTTCTTTATCTTCCCTTTATGCATGATCGTAGTTATCCGTGTTGAGCCTTTAGCCTTTTTTTAGCCTTATATGTTATTTATCTCTTTTTTAAGTTGACCATAATTTGAACACAGGCTTCTAAATTCTTTAGTTAGAAAATAAGAGATTAAGGAGAGTAGAACTAACAGATCAAAAAGTTAAAAGTGAAGCCCCAACATAATAGATATTGGTGTTATGAAACGTCTACATGTCATTGGTGTGACTTTTTTAAAATAAACCAAAAAGGAATGAATAAGAATAAAATTGAGAAACATGGATCATGTATTAATTGAAATATTCCCTGCTTTAGATGCGTAAAATAATTTAAAGAAAATGGGAAAGAATTGTTAAATGAAAGTGGTGAAAAATAGGTTGTTGAAAATGAGTGTAATGATAGTGTGATGTATTAAAGCACTTAGGGAAGCTAGTAACTATTTCATTCCAAAATAATTCTGACATGATCCAACCCGGGGCATTGTAGTAATGGTGTCCCAAGTCCGACCGAGCTCAGAGACCACCCATTTTGCCCAACCAAACCTCTAGTCATATGCCTTGAATTGGCTAAATATCGAGCATATAATAAGATAACATAACTATCTAAATTACAGACTCTAGGATTGTTCTATTACTGAGATCAAACAAACCAAGTCCAACTATCCGAACCCAACTAAAAGTCAAACCATAACAATATGATTTCAGTAATAATTTTATGTAATCCCAAAATAAAGAGGATAGAACAGTGAGAATCCCCTATAGTACTGACAATAACAAGGATGACACCAATACCGATCCCTCACAAACCAACCCATAATAGTTCCATAAAAGACTATGACTAAAAGATTACCAAAATTCAGTTGGGATATGCCCCCAACCATAGAAAAATCCATTATCCATAAATAAACCAAAGTATTAAATAACATCTATGGAATGGAGCCTTCCAGAAATATGGAATCTCACCACTTCAATCAAGTAGCTGGTCTTGAATGTCCAATAGCTAAGCATGATAAGTAGAACACTGGTTCCTGCATCACGTGGGGATACAACCACCAAAAGATGTGTTAGAGGTTGAACGCTATCATGAACTAAGGAATAGGATAAAATAATGCCAATCAGTAAAACTAAGTAAGCCAACCAACTATATGCATACAAACCATATATATATATATGTGTGTATGTGTATATATATAACAATGCTAGGAAATGGAATTGATTTTAGCATTCTTTTAATACAATTTACCTAGGTATGTGTTGCTTAACCATCTTTAACTACCCATGGGTTGTATGGGTCCAGTGTAACCGCCTGAATAGGCCGCGGTACGTGTATCGACATGAACCAGAGATACCATTAGAGTAGGGTATTCCTATGTACCCTTACCCTCTATGATACATACGTATAGTGTACTTAGAGGATTTCTATATCTCATAGTATCATATAAGGTCGCCGTGAGATCAATGAACATAATGACATAAAGATCCAAGAATTTCTTGAAAACCCTATTCATAAAATACATAAATATTATCAGGCTATTAGTAAATAGAATGACATAACAAAGAACTCAAACTGCTGATATCGAGTACGAAAAGTTGTGTTAGGGATATCCTCCTCCCTAATATTAACTGATGGTACCCAGACCAAAGGTCTATCTTATAAAAGAACTTGGCACCTTAAAACTGATCAAATAATTCATCAATCCTTGGAATAGGATACTTGATCTTATCCATTACCTTCTTTAACTGTCGATTGTCAATGACCATTCGAAGGGAACCATCCTTATTGCGCACGAACAATACTAGTGTACCTCATGGGGATACACTAGGACTAATAAACCCATTATCTATAAGATCCTTAAATTGCTTCTTGAGTTTCCTCATCTTAGATGAAGCCATTCTACAAGGAGGAATAGATATTGGACGAGTGTCCGAGACCAAATAAATACGAAAATCGATTTCCTTATCAGGCAAAAAATGAGGAATATCATCAAAAAAACCTTAGGAAACTTATTTAACAAAAAAACTAAGTGAAAAGAAGGACCCTCCGAGTTAGAATCTTTAACCCTGACCAAGTGAAAAATACAACCTTTGAAGATTAATCTCTGAGCTCGAAGATAAGAAATAAACCTCCATCGAGAAAAGAGGAAACCACCCTCCCACTTTATAACTAGTTCACAGGGAAACATGAGGGAAACTTTGTTGGTACAATAATCTATGGACGTATAATAAGAGTGTAATGAATCAATCCCCAGAATAACGTCAAAATCCACCATATTCAGTTCAAATAGAACAATATAGGTCTACTTTCTACTAATATATACCGCACACCCCCTATAGGCTCTTTTAACAATTACTGAGTCACCTATCATGGTCGAAAGAAAGGAATCAAAAATAGCCTCGGGATCAAAACAAAAATATATATCCACATATGGGGTCACACAAGAAAGAGTGCATCCTAGATCAAGCAGATAATACACATCTAGAGAGAAGAGCTGTAATGTACCAGTCATGACATTAGGTGATGCCTTAAATTCCTATCATGATGCAAGAGTATACAACCTATTCCATTTTGTGTCAATACCAAAGCAGGAGCAGACACCGAAGCCACACCACTAGGCATAGGAGTAGAACATAAATTAATAGGAGGATTGAATGCTCCCGAAGCACCCTTACCTACTGGATAGTTTTTGAGAGTATGGAATTAATGACCATATTTAAAATATCTTTGCCTCACTACATCACAAAATCTCCCATGAAGATTATGATAAAATCGGCAAAGTGGACTCGAAGAAGCCAACTCTTCCCCACTCATTGAGATTGGCCACTTTGTGCCCAAAAAGTATAACCACCTTGCTGATGTTTGTCACTCGATTGCTTCGGGTAAGGAGCACTAGTAGTAGATAAGGAACAAGAACTCCCCCACTTCTTCTTTAGCTATTTTCCATCATATCGACCATCATGCTGCTGAGAAGCATCTTGCTCAGAGATCCTATTCCTCTTACCCTACCTTTCTTCATCTCTGCCCCTTTTATTTTTTTCATCCTTTATTTGTTGTATCTAAGCAACTAACCTAAAATTATCCATATCCTTGATCCGTAAAGCAGTTTTGCTTTCAAGGATCAAATCTTGAGATATCCCAAAAGTGAACTTCCTATTCCTCGCCCTCATATGATACACCAAATCTGAAGCATACCTTGACAGCTAATCAAATTTCAATGTGTACTCCGTCGTAGACATTTTACCCTATTTAAGATTCACAAATACCTCCATCTTCTCTTCCCTTAGGTCCTTATTAAAGAAGTGATCAAAAAAAACATTAAAAAAATCCTCCCATATGAAAAACTCTTTAACCTCACCACTCACTATGACACTCCTTGTACCATTATTACACAGCATCTTTGAACTAATAAGATTCAAAATTCACCCTTCAACATTAGTGGCCTACATCACTCCAAATATCTTCTATATTTTATCCAAGAAAGTCTAAGGATCCTTCTCCACTTTTAAACTAGTAAAAGTAAGAGAATTCATCTTTAATAACTACCACCCTTGTAGCCTCATCAAATAGAACACTAGATGTATCCTGCTAAACTCGAGAAGTAACCAACTGAGCAATAGTATGAATTGATTGACGAAATTCTATATTAGTTGCCTCACATTAAGAAGTACTAGCAACAACCGGAGGAACTCTAGAACAATCAGGGATAGGACCTTGAGATCGAGTGAGAACTCTAGGTGTATGTCATACTTCATAAACATTATTCTCGGATAGGACAAACCGATGAGGTATTATCTGAAAAGCAAACAAACAAGGATTAGAGAAAATTCCAGCACTTAGACTGCTGCTTGAAAATAGAATATTAAGAAAGTAAAACATTCATAAATGTGTTATAGCCTCTTTCTTATTAGTGTGGCACGTTACATACCCTTTATAGATACTCTACTAGAAATGGCTTTGAGTACTCTTAATTCACTATGAATGCAAAGCTCTAATACCTACTTGACACGACACGACCTAGGTCCTTATCGTAATAGGCTTCCCGAGTTTGGCAAGGACCAAAGACCACCCCTGTTGCCCAACCTAACCTCCAACCGCCTTCCCTGATATTGCTAAATTTAGAGAATATAATAATATAGTGTAACTACCTAAATTATAGACTCTGGGATAGGTCTATTACATAGACCAAGCTAATCGAGTCTAGCCAGACTGAACCCAACCATTAGTTAAACCATCCAAACCATAACCATATGAGTTCCATAATAATTATATATTATCCTAAAATAAAAGAGGATAGAACAGTGAGAAATTCAATCCTATGGTATTATCCCCAATACCAATTCAAATATCAAGGCTTACACCAATACCGATCCCGCCTTTACTAACCCATAGTAGTTCCACGAAAGCCACTAACCAAAAGACTACCAAAATCTTATTAGGATATGCCCCCAACTATAGCGAAAACCAATATCCATAAATGAACAAAAGTATAAAATAAAATCCATGAATTGAAGCCTTCCATATATATAGAAGCTTACTACTTTACTCTAGTAACTAATCTCGAATGTCCGATAGCTAAGAAAGAGAAGTAGAATGGTCGGTTCCTTCATTGGATGTGTATACAAACACCCAAATATGGTTAGATGGTGAACGCTAGCATGAAATTAGAATAAAGATAAAATAATGTAAACCCAAAAAACTAAGTAAACTAACCATATGCATATAAACCATACAAATATATATCTAAGCATGCTTGGAAAGTGAAGCGGGTTTAGTATGAATTTATAACCATTTACATTGTTATTAGTAGCTTAACCGTCCTTAACCATCCATGGGATATATAGGTCTAATATAACAACTTGAACGGGCCCTAATATATGTAGCTCTTCAAATCGGTGATATCAGTAGAGTAGGGGATTCCCTTGTACCCGTACAATCCATAATACATATGTACAGTGTACTCAGAGGATTCGCATATGCTTCATAGTATCATATAATGTCACCATGACCTACCTTTTTTGTCGGCAAATATGAGTTTCCAATGTTTGTTCATTGAACTCCCACCTTCACTATTAGCTATCACACCCCGCCATTATTATCCAATTTAAACCATTTTGAGCCAACTAAACCAATGTTATTAATTAAGGCTATACATAATGGTATCATCATACAATCTATAACTTGCATGTATTGCCCTTAGACAATCCTTTTTTATAAGAAAGGAGTCCCATGTACCCTTAGATTACATTACCAATTAACTTGGGTAGTCCCATGTACCCCACAAGTGTTCCATTAATATGATTACTTAGGAGATTCTATTATACCCCACAAGAATGATATTTAAACCAAAACTATTCTATTATGACAATTCAAAACCATTTAACCATTTAGGGTTCAATTACTAAGTTTATACCATCCATAAATTCCATTAAAAACAAACAATGTTGTGAAAACATTCCCAAAGGAATTTTATGAAACTTATTCGGGGCATAGTATTTGAAAAACCAAAGCTAGTTACCAAATAACCATTCCTATGCTATGATTAATCCAAAACCACCATTAAAGCATATAAAAGCATATTTAAAACATGGGAAACCATAACCAAACATTGATAACCAAAACACCCAATTTATATTTGAAAATCTAAAACCATACAATAATCAAACAATGAAAACATTGTATAAAATCCTGCCTTTAGTTGTAATAAACATGAGGGTAGAGAACATGCCATAAACAAGGAAGATGATGGAGAGACATCACCAACACAAGCCCCAAATTAATCCTTAAGATGAAATCCTAGCCTTCTTTTACATAAAATCCTTAGAGATAATTGTAAAGTGTTTCAGAGAAGTTTAAAAATATTAATGAATTGAATAATAGAGTAAATAGCCTCCTATTAGGAATAAAAGAAATGAGGCTTTCTCGGGCTAAGTGGGGAAAAATCCAGATTGTCCTCAGTTAAACTCCTAAAAATTTGGTCAGGTGGACCCGACTATCCCTACCAATCGTATCCCCTAATACTAGTTGTACCCACCACTCGTACCTAAGGCCAACAACCTTGGACTCAACACTATATAAGGTATAAATTATCCTAAACTATGTCATGTCAAAGTATATGACTAGTACTTATGGATCGTACCCCTGGAAGAATAAAATCCCAATAGAATTGAACACTGCCCACCATACGAGTTCATCATACAACTCATACCCTGTCTTATAGCTCTTGGTGAGACTTTTATACTGATATCTAACTTAATTTATGAAGTCTAAGATTTAATAAAGTAACCAAATAACATGTATTCACCGATATAACTCATACTACCAAAGAGTACCCATTTTAGATTCAAATCGAACACACCAACCAACACTAGGCAGTATATGAATAACCCATACCACTTGTATCCTAGTGCACTTGTCATTTCCCCTAGTTGTATCCTATCTAAAGACCAATAATCCTAGGAATTTTGTAAGGTTTAGTAACCTAGAAACCTAAGATGTTTCACGTTCCTATCCATCCCTTAGCCTACATTATAGCTCATTAAATTCCTACTTGATATTAAGTCTTATGATTCTTATATTAGTAGAGTAGTACACTAAGGTCAAGTCGGTGGGTCATCCTATGTGCAAGTGCATTCTTTGAGAATGTGAGCAAAATTTATCCTTACATCAAATATTGTTTTAAATTGTATGGTTGTGAATGATATTGCATCACTCTGTAATTGAGAAGGACATATGTATAGTGACTGATAAAAATTACATATGATATCTTGGTTGGGTAGTGTGCATGAGTTTACTAATATTAAATATTTAATTCTTGAGTTTAGAAGGTTTCGAATGACCATTCATAGATTTAAGTAACATTCCTAATGTAGGAATTATTTCTCATATTAGGTGTGTGGTCCTATATTAAGTATCTTCTATGATTAGTGGATATTAGAGCCTCATGTGTGAGCATGAAGTATACAGTTTCTTGGGGATGAACAAAGCTTTCAGTGTGGAGTTGTGATCTTAGGCCCATTTATATGCCTAAAGCCCATAGTTTGCCCATACTTTAACCTAGTTAAGAGAAAAATTTATCATTTATAGGATGTTATTTTCTACATTTAATGTAAATGAGTTAATTGATGTGATTAGTATTATTAAAGGAGTGAATGAGGCATATGGAGACATAAGATGACTACAAATTGCAAAGAACGTGGGACATGAGCAAAATAGTGAAAAATGAATTCTTTCAGCAAGGGCGTGTACTGCTCCCATTGGGACTGCACAATGGCCATCCTTTGTACCACTTAGGGTCATCTGATAAATAGTGCAGCATAGGGGTGGTCTCCGGGTCATCCATCTCTTTTAATTTTTACTATGTTCAAGGGATTGTGATTAATTTTACAAAACATTTATAAATATCAAGGGCGTATTTTTTAGAGCATTCATACATTATTTTGGAATGGTTAAAAAAGACTAAAGGTTTCTCATTAGGGATTATCTTCTATGAACTCCTCTAGACTTATTTCTTTGGTATGAACTAAATTACCTTTGTAAGTTTGTTTCAAAGTATGTGTGACTAAAAACCCATGTTCTAGTTTAACAACTATAATATGATTTTTTAATATTTGATTTAAATCAATGGAGTTTATTTCTCATTTAATTATACTTATCTTCTTAAATGCATAATTTTGGTGTCTGGCTAACAATAGAATAAATGCATAACTCTTGTATTAATTAACCATGAGAATGTGAGAATAGCACAAAGAACATAAGTAATAAGATCATCTCTTACTAAAGCCAAGGTTGATTCGCAACTATCATAGAAAATATATATAGTTTACCTTCTTTTGATACAAATGGGATTAAATTGTAAATATATTTTAGAAACTCACATCTCTACCCAGCAAAGTAGTTGGGAGACTAGTTTGAATAAGTGATTAGAGGATGACCATTCCAGCATGTATTCTTAACTCCAAGACTAAAATCCAAAAAATAAAGTTCATTAAGCAAGTAAATGCTAAACATCATTTTGATACATGTCGTAACCCTATAATCTATCTAATAACTAGCTATAACTTTGTTAGAAATCATAATTGTCATCTTTTAAACTTTCATATATTATTAGAAAGGAATAAATCTTATAAATCCTTTGTTACAATAAATCTTCAGTCTGAAATACTATTAGAAACTAAACTGAGTGAATTGCTAAGCACATTTGTTCATATGATTTTGAAATCCATCTCCCTAGTAGCCATTATATTATTTGCTAGACTGCATACCATTTTTTGTAAAATAGGCTGCAATAGGTTTCTTAGGTACTGAGATCGCTATGTATGAAGTTATTCTTATGTTCTCCTCATCATAAATGGCCATGGCACCGTAGATACATATACATAGGTTCCAGCCAATTAAACATTAATACCAATTAGTTTGCTAGAGAAACTATAAAGGAAACTAGTGTTTCATGATGCATAGAATAAAAATTTAAATGTAAAGGTAAAACCCTATACAGTTGATGAGATTAAGGAAGTAGTGTGGGTAGTATAGACCTACTTTGATTAATTTGAGAGTTGAATCTTAACTTTAGGTGATGTTATCTTGGCTTCAAACATGGTAAACCATACTACAGCTATAAGCACTATGAATGAAGTAGTTTGGAGTCTTACTAAGAGGACCATGACAGTTGTATCTCGTCTACCACAAAATATGTCATCACTAGCTGATCTTATGGTGAATATTATCTCTATGATCTAAAAATACTATTCTAAGCACTAGAATATTAAGGGTGATGATACAAACTTAGATGAGGTTGTTGTGGACTTAAAGTATCAGAGAAAGAGGTCCCTAAGATGAAGTTGAGAAAAGAGGAAGGAAAAGAGTTGAAAGATAAAAAGAATGATAGTAAAAATATTATCCACAAACCTCTAAGGCATTTTTTTCAGTGAAAGTTGAGTTACCACCAACAGCTTAGGTGGTGAATCAGGATATATCGATTACACAAACTACCACAATTGTTGAGACATTAAGTGAACCGGCCTCCACTAAGGACCACATAGCTGAGAGTGCCCCAACCATAGTCAAGTCCATAAGTAAGTGGGGAATAGAGGAATTATATCACAAAACTCCACTTATTAAAGTAATATAGTAATCTAATGTACTCCAATTATGTCTTTTATCTTGGGTTTTATTTCCATGAGGTTGTGCAATAGGGAGATTGTATGATTTCTAAATTAGGGTAGATGTATACCACAACTTACCATTTTTAGTTGCATATTTCATTTCCCTCACCTGCACTATCATAGTTAGAATCGATATGCTTAGGCTTTCTATTTAGTTTTTATGTCTTTTAGATTATTTATGTGTAACGTAGAGTAAACTAGGAAAACTGGTTGTGGTCAAAATACATGAAGCATGCAACATTTATTTTAAAATGTTACCCCTCCAAAATATTTTGTGTTTTCCACTTTATTTTGTATTTCCTAGAACTGTAACCGTAGTTACGATCTCCAAATTTTTTTAATAATATTAGTTTGATAACCTTGTTTGACTATGCATAAAAAAAGTTACAAGTAATTAGGATAATAGTCCTGAGCCAAGAGTGTGTGAGGATGTACGTAGCCCTCGTATGTGTGCGATCAAGAATACGTCTGGTTAGCCTTGCTGATAGTTGCAAGATAGAAGGTTATGAAAGGATCATAGGTCATTCTTCAAATTGTCTTCTATAGATTATATAGCTTGCCAAATAACAATGTTAAACCCTTGAACCCAGAAGTTGAGCATTATTAGACCTTTCGTTTAAATTACCTTATTCACCTTCTTAGTTTTACAATGAACCTATTTTGTCCCTAATCCCTCCTTGGACACTATGCACCTCAACTCAGGTAAATTGCCTAAGTTGAGGGTATCTATCAAATAGATGCATAAAGTATTAGGTATGAATATTAGTGTAGTAAGAAGAAAAAAGGAATCAGTATGGTTAATACAATAAAAAAAAGAGGAAAAAAAAGTAAAGAAAAAAAAAGACAGAAATTGAATAAGAAATGAAAAGATAAAGAAGAAGAAGAAGAAAATAAATCTGCATCCAAAGTCTAAAAAAATAAAAGAACATTAAAAAAAGGGAAAGAAATAAGAGAAGACAGATAAAAGTGGAAGCCAAAGTCAGTATAGTTCAAAGGAGGGTTAGTCACAATAACTATGTTTTCCATACCTATACTCAAGCCTACATTACACTCTAATAAAGTCCTTTAGTGATCCAAATTTGAATGCCTAAAAACTAAGGCATAAAATATAAGGTCAAGTCTATGGTACAAAATGCACATTGCCATAATTCCTTATGAGAGTGAGAGATTTTATTTTGTTCCAGTTTTGCTTCACATACATATATTGAGTGTGAAACTTCTTTATTGTTAGGGAAAAAGGCTTATCTTTTAGTTGTTGGTTGGTGAGGTGGTGGCTTTTGTCAAAGGTGTTAAGTGCTCTTCAACTAATATAACTTCCACGTCTTGATCTTGTTGGGTTATAGTCTTTAGTTAGTATATGAGCTAAACTTGCAGATTTCTAAATATCTTTATAGGGTGTGGACCAATGATTTGGTTAAGGAATGCTTACAAAATAATATTTTGAGAACATTGGACTGTCGTAGTATTCTTAGTTTTCTCTTGGTGAACAGTCATTGGTTTGTTGGACATGCAAAATTTCTATGTTTAGGGTACTGATTTGTCGAAAATTTATAGCACTTAAGAAATACAGAATATTTACAAGTATGAGGGTATGTTTTAGGGGATATGATAGTTTATTTAATGATTTTTGGATTAATATACTTCAAGAAAGAAAGTTCTTAAAAAGGATCAGACAAAGGAAGGCACGACCACGAAATCCAACCATGGTCGTGCTAGGTCTATTGTACCCAGGATCAGAGGGTAGGTTCTCAGATGTAAATCAAAGCTAGGATTATATGATCGAGGTTTGATGCCATGACCGTACCAAACGATCATGGGAATGTAGCTAAATTTCAATTTATAAGATACAAGTGTAAGGATGATTAGATGACAGCATCCCACGATTGTACTTTAAAGTCATGATCATAGTACGAGGTCATGTGACAAATTTCTAGATTTGTAAGTTTCAGAAGTTGAAGAGTATGATGATCAAAGATTGAATTATATGGTTTTATGCTTATAAAATGTATCCGTATAGAGAACTGTACCATCAGAGACCTGAAGATAATAAAGTCCATGGGCTAATCATAAGCCCCTAAGGACGATTATGGGTTATGACCGCGATAGTACCTTTCTGTCATTTGAGGCTACCGACCTAGATTTCCTATGTTTTTCGAATATATTTATTTTGTCTATAAAAATTCTTATAGGGTTATTCACACAAAGTTGCACTACTCTATATTTTACAACATTATATTGTGAGGTTCTAAGACATATTCTTGGAATCTTAAGAACATAGTTTCTAAGATCTTAATTCAAGTAGAGATTTCACAGTTTAATTCTTATTGTAAGTTAATAATAATATTTTTATCTCTAAATTCTTTTT
Source organism: Capsicum annuum (assembly GCF_002878395.1). Taxonomy (NCBI): domain Eukaryota; kingdom Viridiplantae; phylum Streptophyta; class Magnoliopsida; order Solanales; family Solanaceae; genus Capsicum; species Capsicum annuum. Next base: position 37,661 of record NW_025891011.1, read on the forward strand.
GTGTGCTTGCAATTATGTAATACCCCAAAACCTGGTCCCGAGATGTCACACGGTGCTCAAGATAACTAGTAGCCTTTAGCTAGCCCTGTCTGCGTGCTACAAGGTATAAATCTCATAATCAAAGTAATATAGATATGAATGTCATACTAAATGCAGAAACTATCAGAAATAATTGAGAACAATCTATAAGAAATGTCTAAAAATCAAATACTGTAAGTTTGAATCAAATCTATCACTCTGGCAAGCCTCTACTATTTATAATAGAGAGTCACTGGACAGACAACCACCAAACTTGAACCGTTTGAAAAGAATACTGAATTATATAAAACCATTATTGTGCAAAATTTGAATGAATAAGTCTCCAAACTATGAGGACTCACCAACTGTCGGATGTAGATGAAGAATGCTCAAACTATTGATTCTGCTGATGCTGAGAACGAATACCTGCATTATGGGACAATGTAGCATATAGACGTTTATATGGATAAGTATTTTGAGGATGTACTGAATATAAGAGGGCGAAATGCATAATTAAAACATCATCTCATCATTATAATTTACAAAATAATGCAAGCTAAATTAAAATGACTCATATAAGCTGGAATATGTAATATACTGATATCATTAATAAGAAATCAATCATACATTATAAATATAGTGAGTCATAACATTTAGTTCTCAAAGTGGTACTTGTATTTTGTATTTAAATCATACTATCTAAGTTTAAAAAGTGTTCACTTCTAAAAACTAAAATCTCAAAGTTGAAGTTTGTAACAGTTATCTTTCTATACAGCATAAACTGCGTAAATCTGTCATACTTTGCACTTAGTTTTCTAAAAACTTTACTTATTAGTAGGGAAATACAAAAACTATTTATTTACTTTTACGAGCAGGGAGGTTCTTTTGACCTAAATAAACCATGCGAGCTACATGGAGTCCAACGTCTCGTCCTTTTAAGGAAGAAACTTTATGTTGGGGAGAGGTGTCATACTATTTCCAAGGATTCAGAACTCCACTAAAGTGATCACTGTCTAAGCCCACTATAGGTATTTTATGCTCAATTCTACGGTGGCATGTAATTCTAGAGTATGAGACCTTGGAATCATACCAAACTTGGTGCTAAATACTACTCGCTTTAATTTTACTGCATTTACCTTGTTGGAATCCACTTTAAAACTAGCATAAGGGTCTATTAAAAAACCAGTTATGCACTTATCTGAATCAATTTGTAAATAAAGGTATTTTGATTTTTGTAATCTGTAATAAATTTATAAAGTGGATTCTAAAACTTATCTGGAGATCAAAGGATCAAAGCTTTACTAAAAATCTATAAATAATCTGATAATAGGATGCTTAATGAATCATCTTTTCTTTAAATAATAATATTCAATCTTGGGGTAGTAACCCATGAATCTATCTCAAGTCAAAACATCATAAAAATCATTCTTGATATTGTAAATAATGATAGTTCATCTTGAAATCTATAAATTACTGTAATGGGTATGAAAAGATGAAAATAGACATGCAATTGAATATATAAAATACTTGAAATCTCAAAATCTTGCAAAGTGCAATAATGGGTATGAACCCTAATTCAGATCTCATGAATAATCATTCAAAATCATAGGAATTTTAAATAAAAGTTTAGTTTTGGGTACAAAGATGGATGAATATCCTGGTTCATAAACCCCACATACCTTGATAGATGATTAGATGGAGAAACTTGAATTATTGATTCCTAACTAAGTTCTTGAGGTAGATTCTTGATTATCCTGTCTTGGAAATCCTCAATCTTAAGCTTTCTTTGAGAAACAATGGAGAATTTTGATTTCTTGGAGAAGAAACTTTAGAGCTCTAGTGTTTTGCTTTTGAAGAAAATGATGAGTAATGAGTATAAAGGGTTAGGAATATGTTTAATTCCTTGTTTTTGATGAATTGAGGCCTTGGGGATTGACCAACATACCCCTATTAAACATTAAGTCGGATCTGAAAAATGCAATATTTTTCTTAACTGGCAGGCCACCATGATGGGTCATTATTGCGGTGGCTTACTGGAAAGTGGATGAGTGGGAAATAGGCGTGCTCCGCGATGTTCCACCATCGTGGTGCCCCTTTAGAATGACAATTTGGCCACCAACACAAATCAGTAAGATCACGTTGGTCTATTGGATTTTGACCAATGGGAAAATGGACCACACTGCGATGTTTCAATAATGTGGAGGTCCACTAGAATTGACTATTGCCATTTTTGCCATCTCCGCAAAGCGCTGAGTGCCCAGATGGCACCCTATCACCTTAAAATGCCATAACTTCTCAACCGCGTGTCGGATTTAGGCGAATATGGTATCGATGGAATGCTCATTCAATTTCCCACACAATGGGTGGTACAAATTTGAAAAATTCTACATGAAGTAAATATTCTTCATTTTCGAAGATATTTCTTAACATTCTAGGAACGAACTTAGGCTAGGAAAAGTGCGGGGCATTACAATATCTCCCCCTTAGAAATATTCATCCTCGAATATGGCTAATTTAAGTTGAAAATACTAAAAAATACGAGGATATAAACTATCATGCACAACTGGAATAAACTGTATGACTTAATCTTAAATATAATGAGCTACTGAACTGATCTATGAGAGCCGGAATTCTCTAGAAAAATAGCTATATGGATGAATCAAAAACTTGAAAAGAACTGAATAAAGGAAAACTATTACCCTTGGCTGAATCTGAGTTTGTGGTGAAAAGATGAGGATACATTGTATGCATGTCTACTTCTTCTTCCCAAGTAGCACCCTCAACGTACTGATGTTGCCATAGAACTTTGACCAAGGGAACTTCTCTGTTCCCTAGTCTATAAATCTTATGATCAAGAATCTCTACTGGTACTTCTTCATAAGAAAGGCTATTCTGAATATCAGTGGTTTTTAGAGGAACTATAACAGTTGAATCATCCATGCACTTCTTTAACAAGGAAACATGGAATACTGGGTGAACTGAGGATAAGTCTGCCGGTAACTCAAGCTCATACGCCACCTTCCAACATGACTCTAAATCTAGAAGGGACCAACATAATGGAGACTAAGCATCCCTTTCTTGACAAAGCTCTTAACCCATTCATTGGTGAAACTTTCAAATAGATAAGATCATCAACCTCAATCTCAAGGTCACTTCTTCTTATGTCTGCATAAGATTTTTGATGACTCTGGGCTACTTCCAATCTCTCTCTAATCAACTAAACTTCCTCCACGGCCTCAAACACCATGTTTATCCTAATCAAAGTGGCATCACCCACTTCGAACAAACCAACTGGCGATCTACATCTCCACCCATAAACAGCCTTAAATGGAGCTATCTAAATACTAGCGTGATAATGGTTATTATAAATGAACTAAATCAATGGAAAATGCTCATCCCAACAACCTTTGAAATCAAGAACACATGGCCTCAACATATCCTCTAAAGTCTGACTGGTCCTCTCTGCCTGACCATATGTCTGCGGATGAAAGACTTAACTAAGATAAAATTGGATACCAAGACCCTTCAGAAAGGCTCTCCAAAACTGAGAGGTAAACTGAGTACCCCTATCTAAGATAATGGAAAAATTAACTCCATGCAATCTAACTAACTATTGGATATAAAACTTATCATAATCTTCAGTTGTATAAGACGTGTGAACTGGCAAAAAATGCTCTAACTCAATCAATCTATCTAGTATAACCCAAATCGAATAATCATGACGACGCGAATAGGGTAAACCAATAACAATATCCATAGTCACCTCTTCCCACTTCAAAGTGGCGCTACAAATCTCTTGTAATGCACCATCATGTCTTTGGTTCTCTACCTTAACCTGTTGGTAAGTTGCACACTTGGCTACAAACTCTGCTATATCTCTCTTCATACCGCTCTACCAATAGATTTCCCATAAGTTAAAGAACATATTGGTGACTCCAGGATGAATAGAATAACGTGTATCATACGCTTCCAAAATAATCTGATTCCTAGAATAATAAACACAAGGCACACACAATCTACTCTAATATCTCCACACACCATCTCTCCCTTGGGAAAAAACTTCTATCTTTTGATCTTTCACTGAGTCCTTTAGTTTGATCAAACTACAATTCTTATCTTGATTTTCTTCCATGTCTGAAGCTAGATAAGATTCAAAACTACTATGAATCCAAACATTTACTTTAGTTGAATCAACGAACCTAACACCCAATCTAGCTAATTGATGCACAACTTGAGCCAACTCCTTCTTATCATTCTCCATATAGGCAACACTACCCATAGACAATCTACTAAAGGCGTCTGCCACTACACTGGCCTTACTCGGATGATTCAACATACTAATAACATAATCATTCAACAATTCTAACCACCTCCTCTAACGAAGATTCAACTCCCTATGAGTAAACACTTATTGCAAACTCTTGTGATCCATGAACACATTAACATGTAATGTCTCTAGATTTTCAAAGAAAACACAACAGCAGGAAAGTCAAGATCATGGGTTTTGAAATTCTTTTCATGACTCTTAAGTTGTTTTGGGGGATAGGCTATGACCTTACCTCTCTGCATCAAAACATAACCCAAACCAACTCTAGAGGTATCACAATAAATCAGAAAACCATCTGAACTATCAGGTAATGCTAAAACTAGGGTGGAAGTAAGTCGAGTTTTCAACTTCCTAAAACTCTTCTCGCAGGTATCTAACCACTAAAACTTAAAATTCCTTTAAGTCAATCTAGACATAAGAGATGCAATAGATGAGAAACCCTTAATGAAATATCTGTAGTAACCAGCTAAACCTAAGAAACTCCTAATGTTTGATAGTGAAATTAATTTAGGCTAATTTCTTATGGCTTCTGTCTTTTGGGGATCAACTCTTATACCATCATTAGAAATAATATGACCAAGAAAAGATACTAGTCTTAGCAAAAATTCACACTTACTGAACTTGGAAAACAACTGGTGATCTCTAAGGGTTTGTAACACAATTCTAAGAGGGTTTGCATGATTATCCTCACTATGAGAGAAGACAAGAATATCATTAATAAAGACTATGACAAACATGTCCAAATAAAATTTAAAAACTCTGTTCATCAAGTCCATGAAAGTAGTTGGGGTATTTGTTAGTCCGAAGGAGATTACTAGAAACTCAAAATTACCATAATGGGTTCTAAAAGTTGTCTTTGGAATATCACATTCCCTTACTTTAAGCTGATGATAGCTAGATCTAAGGTTTATATTTGATAAATAACTTGAACCTTGGAGTTGATCAAATAAGTCATCGCTTCTAGGAAGAGGATAATTGTTTTTGACTCTGACTTTATTAAACTTATGATAGTCAATGAACATATGCAAGGAACCTTATTTCTTTCGTACTAATAGGATGAGAGTGAGCCATAGAGAAACACTAGGCCTTATGAAACCTTTATCTGAAAGATCTTTGAGATGCTCTTTCAACTTATTAAGCTCACCCATAGCCATATGATATGAAGGTATAGAAATAGGCTAAGTATCTGGAAAAAGGTCAATATCAAATTCTATTTCCCTATCGGGAGGTACCTCTGACAATTTTTTTAGAAAATACCTAAGAAACTCATTGACTACACCAACTGACTGAATTGTCGAAGTCTTAGATTTATTTTCTTTAACTCGAATAAGATGATAGATAAATCTCTTTGAGATCAACTTTTGGGCTTGATGAAAAGATATGAAATGACTCTTGGGAGACACTGAATTACTTAACCAAGCAAAGACTAGCACATCTAGAAACTAAAACTTTACGTCTCTGGTGCGACAATATATACATGCATAACCAGAATGGATCCAATCCAAAAAAAAATATGATCAAAGGAAACCATATCTAACTTTATTAGGTCTGCTAACATGACTTTATGAAGGAAAGTGATAGGATATTTTCTATAGATCTATTTTCCAACAACTGACTCACCTACTGTGGTAGACACCAAGAAAGGATCAGGGATCTTTTAGAACTTATCTCAAAATTTACTAGAACTAATGGATTCACATAGTAGAAAATTAACCCAGGGTCTAACAACATATAAAAAACAAGATGAATGATACGAAAATACCAGTAATAATATCTGATGAATACTCCTGCTCCTGATGGGATGGTAAAGCATAAAATTGATTCTAGCACTGACAGACACCGATACTGGATGATGCGCCCTAATGATAGACTGGACGACCTAATAAAGCTGGTGCACTAGTAGTCTAAGTCTCGGGACAATCATCTCTATTTCCCTTCTTAGCGAACGAACACTTTTTAATTCCATGACTCGACATACAACAACTAAAACAACTCTTTGGAACATCCAAGCACTCACTGGGATAATTCCTACCTTACTTAACACAAGAAGGATAATGAGGGCTTCCACTTATACTATTTTGAGATATGGACATAAAGACTTATCCCACTGCTCTTTTCTACGTCTGGGAGCGGGAGTATTTGCTGAAAATAGTGCTGGCATTGATGAACAATTCTTAAATTAGAAACGATTTCCTCCTTGAGACCTACTCTGACCATACTCAAACTATCTTGTTCTATTACTCCTATTATTTGTATATCTCCGCTTCAACTTCTATACTTTAATTTGCTGAGCGTGCATCATCAATCTAGCAAAATCTATGTCACACATAAGCATTGCAATACTACACTCCTTGACTACCAGGCGAGACACTCTAGTAACAAACTTAATCATACTAGCCTTGGGACCATCCATCGTATCAGGGGCATACTTAGACAACTGATTGAAGTTAAGGCTGCACTCTTTCACAATCATCAAGCCCTACCTCAGGTTTATAAACTCCTTTATCTTAGCCTCTCTTATCTCACGTAGGAAGAACCTGTCTAAAAAATCTTTTTGAAATGCCTGCCAACTCATAGGAGGTGCATTCTCACCTTTACAATTCTTCCACAGCACTACCCAATTTTGCTATATCCTTCAATCTATAAGATGCTAACTCTACACTCTACTACTAAAAAATATATATAATCTGGGTGATCTTCTTTGTGGATTCATCTTCATAAAGTCTCTGACTTTAGTTACAGCTAAATCCCCATTCTGCTAAAGTGGGACTGCATCCTGATTCTGATAGTTCCCCTGAACATTAGCAGTCACAGCTTGGGCCAATGCCTAAAAGACAGCCTTAAACTTAACTTAGGATACATTCTTATTTAAAGGATCAGTGGGATGGGGTGGTTGGTTACTATTTAAGCATGCATTAGCTCGACGAGGAGGCATATTTAATTGATACGTAAAAGCACGAGTTAAAAGTAGATAGGGATAATGTAAGCTCGATAGATCATGAAAGAAAGTGATGATTTTCTAAGAACATTCTGCATCCTCATGCTCATAAATATGGTGCACTTCACATCCATAATCAAGACTCTATATAGCGTGTCTTATTTGGTTCCCTAGGACTCTTAAAAATCTTAGGCTCTGATACCATGTTTGGAAAGCCCCCAAACCTGGTCACGAGATGGCACATAGTGCTCAAGACTTTGAGTAGCCTTTAGCTAACCCTGTCTTCCCACTACTATGAATAAATATAATAATGAAATTAATATACATATAAAAGTCATACTGAATGCAGAAATTGTCTGAAATAACTGAGAATAATCTAAAACAAATATTCTAAAATCAAATATTGTAAGTTAGAATCAAATCTAGCTATCTAGAAAGCCTCTACTACTAATACTATAGAGTCACTAGGATAGACCCCGAACTAACTTGAATTGTCTAAAAAGAATACTAAATCATATAAAACCACTATGCTACAAAATCTTAATGAATATGGCCCCGGACTATGAGGACTCACCAACCATCGAATATAGATAAAGAATGCTTGAACTACTCACGTTGCTGATGCTGAGTACCTAAACCTACATTATGAGACAATGTAGCACATAGAAGTATATGTGGATCAGTACTTTTAGGATGAACTGGGTATATGGGGGTGAAATTCATAAGTAGAATATCATCTCATCATCATTATTAACAAAACAATTCATGCTAAATGAAAATGACTCACGTAATATGGAATATCTAAAATAGTGAAATCATGAATAATAAATCAATCATACTTTATAAATATAGTGAGTCATAACATTTAGTTCTGAAAGTTGTACTTTTATTTTGTCTGTAAATCTTACTTTCTAAGTGTACAAAGAGCCCACTTCTAAAATCTAAAATCTAAAAGATAAAGTCTGTAGCTGTTATCTTTCTGTAAAGCATAAACTGAGTAAATATGTGAGCCTTCACACTTACTTTTATAAAAGCTTTTCTTACTAGTAGGAAAAAACTCAAACTATTTATTTGATTTTACTAGCAAGGAGGTTCTCTTTACCGACATAAACCATGCGAGCTACATGGAGTCCAACGTCTCGTCCTCCTTATGAAGAAACATCACGTTGGGTAGATGTGTCCTACTCTTGCCAGGGAGAATAACCTCAGCTAAAGTGAGCTCTATCTCAGCCCGCTATGGGAATTTTAATCTCAATTCTATGGAGGCACGTAGTTCTTGGGTATGCGACCTTGGAATCATACCCAACTCAGTGCTAAATACTACTCTATTTAATTTACTACGCTAATCTTATTGGAAATCCACTTTAAAACTAGCAAAGGGTTTATTAAATAAACCAGTTATGCATTTATCTGAATCAATCTAAAACTGAAGCTATTTTTCTTTCTGTGATCTATAATAAATCTGTAAAGTGGATTCAAAAACATATTTGGTGATTGGACGATCAAAGCTTTACTGAAAAAATGTGAATAATCTGATAATAGGATGCTTAAAGCATTTTATTTTCTTAAAATAAAAATATTCAATCTTGTGGTACTAACTCATGCTTTAATCTCATCTTAAAACATCATAATAATAATTCTTGATTTTGAAAACAATGATAGTTTGTCTCAAAATCTGAAATTACTGCAATAGGCATGAAAATATGAAAATAGACAGACAATTCAACTTCTAAAATATTTGAAATCTCAAAATCATGCAAAGGGAAATAATGGGTATGAGCCTTAATTCAAATTTGATGAATAATCATTCAAAATCATATGAATTTAATTAAAAGCTTGGTTTTGGGCACAACTATGGAAGTAGATCCCTTTTCATAAAGCCCACATTCCTTGATAGATGATTATATGGAGAAACTTGAATTTTGATTCCTAATTGAGTTCTTGGAGGTGGATTCTTGATTATCTTATCTTGGAAATCCTTAATCTTAACCTTTCTTGGAGAAACAATAGAGTATTTTGATTTTTTTTGAGAAGAAGTGTTAGAACTCTAGGGTTTTGTTTTTGAAAAGAATGATGAATAATGCGCATAAAGTGCTAGGAATATGTTTAATTCCTTGTTTTGGACGAATTAGGGCCATGGGGATAGACCAAAATACCTCTATTATACTTTAAGTTTGAACTGAAAAATGCAATATTTTTTCGAACTGGTAGGCCACCGCAACGCACCGCTATTATATTGGCTTATTGAAAAGTGGATGAGTGGGAACAAGGCTTCCTCCACGACACGCCACTATCGGGTGGCCCTTTGGAAAGCCATTTTGGCCACTAATGCGATGTGGTAAGATCGCATTGGGCTACTGGATTTTAACTAATGCAAAAATGGACCACTTCGCAACAAACCAATATCACAGAGGTCCTCTGCAATTGACGATTGCCATTTTTTCTTTCTCTGCGATGCGTTGAGTGCACAGGTGGCACTATGTCAACTTAAAAGGCCATAACTTCTCAACCGCGTGTTGGATTTATGAGAATTTTGTATCGATGGAAAACTCATTCTATTTTCCACATAATGGGAGGTCTAAATCTAGAAAATTTGACATGAAATAAATATTCTTCATTTTGAAAGCTATTTTTTCACATTATAGGAACGAACTTAAGCTAGGAAATGTGTGGGGTATTATAAATTATGAGTAGCTGAATAATTCAAATAACATTGAGGAGGTAATGTAATGGGTTAAGTGGAAAGCAATTCTAGACTTCTGTGCCTTCATATACAGTTATGAAATCATTGGAATCATAATCCTAGTGCATTCAAATATAGATTACAAATTCAGCAATAAACAATTGTTACAATTGCTCTTTTGTTTTATAAAATCCCTCTTCCTTTATTTATTTTCTAGTTACTTAGACAAACACTTGATAAAATTTCAACCTATTACTAGTGGGAATGATCTCAACCTAGTTTTGTTATATATTTGATTCGTCAACCTTTTTATACTTTTTGGAAGATGTAATTTAGGTGACATTAATCAGTAGCTAGCATCTCTACCGAGTCTGAGAGCATTCAAAATTTTGTAAAAGAGTTAGATGGTACTTATTAGTTTGATATACACTAAATGGTAGTATTAATGACTTCTTTTTATACAATTATTGAGCATACCAACATGATTGAGTCTATTATTCAAGTTACTCAACTCTTGAGAAAACATGGACAATATTATGCTATACTTGGGACACCCGAGGTAGAGGCTTCTAATTTAGTTATTATAGGTATCATCCTGTTGTTCTAATGATCTATTGTCATAACCAGGTTTACGAGTTATGATGGAACCTACTTAATCCTACTAGTAATTAAGCCAAACCATAGCTTGGAGCTATGAACAATGGGCTAGTTTGGTGGAAAAAGGCACGAAATCCATGAGATTTAAAGTAAAGACTTATACTAATTATTCATGTTATAATAATAGTCTGAAATATAAATAAGATAGCACAACATACCACAACCTAGTAATGTCAGTAACATTGCAACTAGAAAAGGAATATAAGTACTGTAACTGATAATATACATCAGTCTGGAATAATGAAAGACTAAGCAAAGTAGAATAAATAGAAAAGGGCAACTCTGACTCTGAGAGCTCACCTTACCTCTGAAGTGTAAGAAACACAATCGTAACATTAGCAACAACTATTATTCCTCAGACCTGGACTAAAAAGATAAGTAAGTATAGTATAAGTGTCAAAGTTATGGATATTCAGCAGGCATCATTGGTCGATTGAGCTAAATAAGAATATGAGTACAGTACCGATGCAAGATAAATGAACTAAGTTAAGGTAAAAAGCAAACCTATAATAATGCTCCAATACTTATAAGTAAATAATCAAAATGAATATAAGATGAAAGAAGTATAATTAGTGCTACAAGACTGTCCCCCATAAGCCAATTAGTGTGGAAAAGTAAATAAGCCAAGGTCGACCTCTATAAGCCTGGAGGGTTCAATCAAGAAAGTAAATAACCGAAATTACATTAATGAACCATTCTCAATCCATAATAAAAATCTATTCACACCACAAAATACCATAAATAACCGCTCAATGCTGAACAGGAATAAAAACTAAATATCATCATCTGTTGGAGTAGAACTGAAACTCAATTTAAAAAAATCACCAAAATTGGTCAAGATGTAACACTAACTCCAAAGTACAGGTTTAGCATAAGTATCAGGTATCTAGCCTCTTCAACTCAACTATAGGCATTAAAAGTATATAACCTCCTTAAAGAAGCCGGTAAGGAGCTAATTAGAGTCTTGGCTAATAGTGCGCCGGAAGGGCCCATTTCAAATCTCCAAAAAAATCTTTCAAAGGAAAATTCTACCCAAACTAGGCTTAGGTAATTAATCTTTCTAGTATATGTTAAAAAACTTACAATTATCCTTATGATGGTAATTCTACCTAAAACATGAGAAACTGCATCTATTACGCTTAATTTATAGTTACCTATTAGGGTAAATTTTCCAAATAATACTAATTAAATCTCCAAGACCTAATTTCCAACCTATATATAGCATAGTATCATAAATATACTATGAATTATTTCAATCTATGAGGAAGGTAAACCTAGCCTACCTGGACATCTATGAAACGCCTGGTGAAATAGTCTAAATAATTGATTTACCCTTTTTCAAAGCTCTTGGATGATGTCATGCTATAAAACTATAATTACTAATCAATACAAGAACAATGGTATTGATATGGCACTTTCATGCTTCGGGTCCAAAATTATGTAAAATCCCATGCGGGGCTCACTTGTGAAATCTAACCTTTAAAAATGTTAATGCGTCCCTCCATGCTCAGGAATTATTTACCCTCAAGAATGGGTGAATTGTGAGTTCAAATGGTGTTAAAATAAACCAACTAATATTCTAGGGATTTTGAGAATTAATAGAAAATTTAAGCATGAAATTAATGTGAACTTGCAAAGAATTTTGTTGTGGAAACAAGGAATATAAGCTCACAAACACTTTTGGTTCTCCCAAATTTGCCCACTTTGTAGGGTTGTGAGCTTAGAAACAAGTAATTTAAGCTCACGCACTAATGGTTATCCCAAATTTTCACACTTTCTAGGATTCTACACTCTTTAACATGTATTAAAAATGGGAGAAAAATGGGCTAATTGGGGCATTTAATGATACAAGGTGTCGGATAAGCAGATAAAGGGTTTGATCAGGCATCCTCACTAGAGAAAGCCTAGTCACTTAACTGACCGATGATCCACTTATACGTCTTTCACTTAGGCATCGAGCCAGCCATTTAAGCCTCCTTTGCTTAATCCACCCAATAGTCACTTAAGAGAATGCACTAGCTGAAAATTGGAATTTTCCAAAATATCCATCGACCCCTCAGGACTTATCTGGAATCTCATATATGCAAAATAACTATCCTACCCTTTAAAATTTTACATTGCAAACTCAACAACGTGATCAAAATTTCTATATGTGCTTGTTTTGACAAAAAGTGGATCCCACACCCATGTGTCATTTTTCTTAACTTTCGACCAGTTGCCAGGAATAAGTTTGGAAGCATAAAGACACAAACCTAAAATCGATTTTTTGGAGCTGTTGGAACTATTAGAATTGGCATATGAGATTGTTTTATTGAATATTTCACCTTATAGCTTATTATTACTAGTTAAGACTTCAAAATAGGGAATTGGCTCAAAAAACAAAATGAACTTCCCGGTAACTAAATTATTACCTCCATCAAGTCATAAATGACTTGGGCAGCTATAGGAAAGTTCTAAATGGCAAAAATAATTGGAAATAGAAAATGACCTGGAGGGTCATTACAATATCACTGCTAAAAAAACATTCATCCATGAAAGTAAAGGGTTAGGATGTTCCTGAAGCCTAAAAAAGGTGAGGATACTAGTCTTGTATATTTCTCTTGATCTCCTAAGTACCCTCCATAAGTGGGAATTGTCCCTACTAAACCTTAACTGCTGGAATTTTCCTAGTATACAACTGCCTGACATCACTGCCTTATATGAACACCAGCTCCTCCATCAATGTAATTCGCTCATCCAACTGAACTGAGTCTCATCTAAGCATATGAGATGCATTTGGAATATACCATCACAATATATAAATACTCAAGAATGGATAGATAATAGAAAGATCATGTGCTAAGGCAAACGTATAAACTACCTCACCAACTATGAGAATGATCTCAAAAGGATCAATATATATAGGTTTGACCTTGCTTTTTCGCCCGAAGCTCATCACACTGTTCCTAGGTGATACCTAAAGAAATACCTGGTCACCAACTCCAAATCCTAAGGTACAAAGGCTATAATTTTGATAAGGCTTCTGCCAGCTCTGATCTGCCCTGAGTCTATCCTAAATCACCCTGACTCTGTCCAATGACTCCTAAAGCAAGTCAGTACTATAACATCTAATCTCAGAGTTCTCGAATTAACCAACTAGAGAACAACAATAGCTATCATATAAACCTCAAATAACACCATCTAAATCCTTAATCAACTCGATCCATTTACATTGCATAGAATTATGCTCTTTTTTTTAGTATACTATGCTTAAAACTATGGTCATCAGGGATAATTTGAAAATGCACGCCATAAAGATTATGTCTCCAAATCATAAGTGCATAAACTAACACCACATACTTAAAATCATGAGTGAGGAAGTTACACTCGTGCACCTTTCAACTGCCTCAATACATAAGCAATAACTTGACCATACTACATCAATACAAAACCAAAACCAACTTCAAAAGCATCACAACATACAGTGAATCCCTCACCCTCGACCAAAAGAGCCATTATATTAGTTGAAGAGAGAAATCCTTTTATTCTTCTAAAGCTCAACTCATACTTCTCGAACCACCAAAAAGGAACCTTTTTAAAAGTTAATCAGGTTAACATCATTGAACTAGCAGCAAAAACCTCAATGAATCACCTATCTTAGTTAGCTAAACAAATAGAGCTACAAACTGCAAATGTAGATATAGGACTAGCCCAATCTGAATAGCCTCAATCTGTGCTAGGTCATCATAATCCAATCATTAAACAATATATGTCTTAGGAAATTCACTGACTGAAGATAAAACTAACACTTAGAGAAATTGGAAAAAAGTATCTTAAATTTTGGAGAACAATCCTCAAATCATGCATATAATCCTCGCTACTCCTCACATATACAAGGATATCATGATGAAGATAATCATAAAGGTGTCCAAATAAGGCCTGAATACAAGGTTTGTCAAATAGGCAAATATTGTTGGTGATTGGTCAACCCAAAAGACATTACAAGGAACACATAATCACCATAACGGTTCTTAATGGCTGTCTTTAGGATATACTTAGCCCAAATCCTCAACTAGTGGTAATCGAAGGTCAAGTAAATCTTAGAGAACAATGTCTCTCTCTAAAGATGGTCAAATAAATCATCAATGTAAGGCATAGTATATTAGTTCTTTGTTGTCACCTTATTAAGCTAGTTATAGTCAATACACATAAGCAAGGAACCTTATTTTTTCTTCATAAAAAAGATAGAAAAACCCTAAGAAGTCACATTAAATTTAATGAAACCCATACCAAAAAGATCCTAAAGTTGAGAATTCAACTTCTTTAGCTCGATAGGAGCCATATAGTTAAGTTAATAGGAAAAGGTCGGGTGCCTGATTCAAGATAAATTAAAAATCATTATTGTGCTCAAAGGGAAGAATAGGTAAATCAGTAGGGACGATATCTAGGAATAAGGTACAGAGAGGAACAATTCATACTAACATCGTGGGTATAAGCGAGATTAGAATTGCAACTCCTTAAAATAATTCTCCTACCCTAAACATATTAGAATACCTTTTGACTAATAGATAATAGATACCTATCACACAATGGGGTATATCTTGAGCATGTCTAAGGTAATTGTCTTGGAAAAATAATCAAAGAACACATGATTATGGGATAAATAGTCCATGCTTAGTGTCACATCGAAATCCACAATATCTAACACAATAAGGCCAACTTGATCATTAAACTCTTAAATAGTCACAACACATGATCTATAAACTTAATCCACTTCTAAAGAATCATTTTCAAGAGTAGATACACATAATGGAACAGATAAAGAATACTAATGTAACTCTATTCATGTGGAATAGTAAGAAGATATATTAGAATAAGTGGATATCGGATCAAATAAAATAAAATCTAGTTGATGACATATGGAAATCATACCTATGATAATAATATTTGAAGACCTTTGTTATATCAGGTATGACATAAAACTAACCACGCCTTCCACCTAGATGGGCTCCTAACCTATCTCTTATCCTACCTATCTAAGGACCTCTACAAGCAATCAAGGATCCACCTTAGTAACTATGTATACCACCACTATTTGGGGTAGGTTTTGTCCTAATCAGTGGAATACTCTAAGCTGAAAGAATCATTGCTCTATGACAGAAGCATTATCTCGATAAATGTTCGAGAAGTTCCAAAACCATAACATGCCCTTGGCTATGTACAAAACCTAGAAGATCAAACTAACCCAGAATAACCACCACTTCTAGAATACCTAGAAAATGAAAACCTCAAATGTTCACCGCTACTCTAGTGAGGAAAGTTATTGAAACTAGAGTAGACTTCATCGGTGATTAGAAAAGCAATATAAATAGGCATACCAAATTGATCCTAATGCTGATATGGCTAACTTAAAAGGTACCTACTCTGAGAACTACTACCTCTTAATCACGATCCACTATGGCTCCTCTAAAACTACACTTATATTGCAGCCTATTATTACTACCCCCTTGGCCCTCATGGTGTATTTTCTCTGTAACATAATCATGATCAACAACCTCAACAGAAGATCTACCATTAGTATCCAATCACTAAGTAGCCATACAAAGAAGGAGGCTCGATCCTCAAAACAATCAGCAAACTCTCTCATACTCGACAGTCATAATAGATGTGGCATGCCTATCCAAACCTTAGAATCAAGTATCATACTACAAAAATTTCATGGAGACTTTCTCCAACCTAGAGAAGTGATCTCTTAAATAATCCCCAAGCGTATGAGGCATATAATTCTCCAAGAAAGGCTTAAAGTAATGAGTCTATGTCAATAAGAAAGATCATACTGACCTAGAATCATGATGACCTCTACATTAATGTCGAGCTTCTAAATCAAACTAAAAAATGGTACAATCCATACTACGAGTCTCCACTAGATCTAAATTATGGACCTTATCCTAAAAAAAAATCAAGAACTTATCAGCAACCTCACCTGGTGCACCAGAAAATATAGGTGAAGACAATCTCAGGAATCTACCTTGAATATTCTTTTTATTCATAGTTATAGAAGGCTAGGTGACCATTGGCTGAGCAACTATTGATGGAGAAATCATTAATACAGGAGGGACGTCAACTCTGTGAGCTACATTGATATGTTGTGCCCCATCCTTAGTATTACTCTAATTAAATAGATGTGTACCGTCATACAATGCACCAAAATCTAATACCAAGAGTTGATATAATACATGCTTGATTAGAGAAAAAGAAATAATCCATGATAAACACTAGGTTAGTCCTTGTCCTGTCGCTTGCAGAGGTAGAAAAATCTCTGGCCAAAGAGAAGGAATAAGGTTTACAGAATGCTTCTTATCTTGGTCTTTTCTTGGGCTTAATCTTCAGGTTATCCTCGACCACTAGTTCATCCATAGACTATAATAGGATACTAGTTGCCCACTCGGGGTCCTTATGTCGTATAATGATGAAACATGTCCTAGCCATCTGTGAAAGAGTAAAACCAGAGGAATCTTTAGAAACCAACTTAGACATTTATTATAAAATGAGTGGAAGAAAACAATATCCCCTAAGAATTTCCTATAACCTCCAAAATATAAGAAATATATCTCATCATTCCAATCCATGTGACTCTACTAGACACTTGTTTTTGTATCAAATATATTGGTGAACCTAGAGCTCTGATACCAATTTGTGACAACTTAATTTTTGATTCATGATGACACCTACTTTATGCTACAAGTAGGTTGTAATGCCCTGAGTCTTTACCAGAATCCTACATGGTGCTTACAACCTTGCAGGACCACAAGCTAACCCATGACTGATATCTGCTGTGAGCAATGAATAATCATATGGTAATAATAATGAAATAAATGCAAGAATTAGGATAAAGTCACCATAAGGTTCACAACTAAAAGCAAACACTAATTACTAATAAATGAATACTAAAAACTGAATATCGATCTGATATACTCTAGTCTTAAAGCCTCTAACTATCTGAATATTTAGTTGATGGGATAAGTGCTTAATTAACTCCATCTACAAAATTTTGAACTACTGAAATATTAAAAGAATAGTTCCCTATCAAAATATGAGTACTCACTACTAAATCTATTGATGATAATCCAGGCTGCTAAGTGCGTTCAAGAGCCCATGCATCTAAACCTATTATATAAGATATCATAGCACTAAAGAAAAGTGTGTGTCAGTACATTGACTATAATTGTATATTAAGTGAGGTAGGCTGATATACATGTGTTTATATGCATGGAAAACAACTAGCTGACTAACATGGACGTTACTGAATGAGGGTACATGAATGAATAGAAAAATTGTACCTAAGATTATGTTAACACTGGATACTAAGCTCTGAATGTTAATTAACTAATATCAAATTTTATAGATATAATAGTACTGATAACTGAGTGTTGATACAAATAATGGGTTTGTACAAGTTGATAACAATAATAGGTTTAGATATCTTCCTACCAGAATAGGGTTAATACATCCCACATGAGTTTTCCTACAAGGGAGGGTTCACAAAAGTACTTTCTGTCAGAGAGGGTTAACTTACAACCTCTTTTTACCCATGGAACGGTATTGACACCCTTCAAACTAATATTATAGGGTGTACCCTAATCTTATTATATAGTGGCATGTTAGTTAGATAACTACCTCTTACAGTTTTAGTTTTATTTTTAGCAAAGAACTCAGTTTAGTTCTACAAATTTAGGACTGTCAGACACGGTCACCCAGCTCTGTATAGAACTTAGTTCTATTCTATAGGATTTTGAACTGTTAGAAATAGTAACTCAGTTATCAGTAATAGTAACTATAAAATTAGATATCAGTTAATCAGTATTCAGAACTTAGTATCCAGTATTAACATGATCTTAGGTACAATTTACATATTCATACATGTACACTCATTTAGTAATGTCCATGTTACTCAACTAGTTGTTGCCCATGCATATGAACTTATGTATATCATCCTACCTCACTTAGCATACCAGTATATTCAAAGTACTGACACATAATTTTATTTTGTGAAATCATGTCTTATATAATAGGTTTAGATACATGGGCTCCTGACCGAACTTAGCTGCCTAGATTACCAGCTGTAGATTTTGTAGTGAGTCCTCATTATTTGAGAGCGATCTTATCTTTCAGTATTTCAGTAGTTCACCATTATTTGATGGAGTTATTTAGGGACTTGCCCCATCAACTCAATATTTAGACAGTTAGAGGCTTTAAGATTTCAGTATTTCAGATAGATATTCAATTTTTAGTATTTAGTATTGATTATCAGTTGTGAATGTTATGGTTACTTCATCCTAATTTTTGCATTTATTGTATTATTATTATTATATAATTATTTAGTGCTCATAGAAGATATCAGTCATGGGTTAACTTGTGGTACTTCATGGTTGTAAGCACCGTGTAGCATTTTGGGTAAAGACTCAAGGTATTACAACCTACTTGTAGGATAAAGTAGGTGTCATCATGACTCATAAATTGAGTTGTGACAAATTGGTATCAGAGCACTAGGTTAACCAATAATTTTGGTACAACAACAAGTGTCTAGTAAATTCACATGGATTGGGACGATCACAAATATTTCTTATATTTTGGAGGCTATCAGAAATTCTTAGGAGATATTCCTTTCGTCCACTCATTTCAGGCTAAGAGTCTAAGTTAGTTTCTAAAGATTCCTTTGGTTTCACTCTTTCAAAAATGGCTAGGACATGTTCTATTATTACATGAGATGAGGACCCCGAGTCCGTAACTAGGATCCTAATATAGTCCATGGATAAACTAGTCGCTGAGGATAGCCAGAAGATAATGCACTGGCAAAGACCAGGATAGGGAGCCTTCACTAAACCTTATTCTATCTCTTTGGCTAGAGATTTTTCTAAATCAGCCAGCGATAGGCTAGGGACTAACCTAGTCTGCATCATGGATTATTTTTTTCTCTAATCTAGGATGTATTCGATCAACTCTTGGGATTGGTTTATGGTGAATCATATAATGGTACCCATCCTATTGATTAGAGTGATACTAAGAATGGGGCACAACCTATAGTTATAGCTCCTAGAGTTGCGGCCCTTCCTACATCAATGATTTCTCCATCAGTAGTTGCTCAGCCAATGTTCACCTATCATGATATTTCTGTTAATAAGAAAAATATACTGTGTAGATTTTGAAAATTGGCTTCACCTATGTTTTCTGGTGAACCAGGCGGGGTTGCCTATGAGTTCTTGATTTCTTGTAAGGATAAGATGCATAATTTAGATCTAATGGAGACTCGTGGATGGATTATAAAATTTATTATTTGGATCTAGAAACTCGACATTATTGTAGAGGTCATCATGATTCCAGGTCAGTAGGATCTTTTTTATTGACATAGACTCAATACTTTAAGCCTTTCTTGGAGAAATATATATTCCTCATAGTCTAGGGGATCATTTAAGAGATCATTTCTCTAGGTTGGAGCAAGTCTACATGAAAGTTGTAGAGTGTGAGACTTGATTTTAAGTATTGGATAGGCATACCACATCTATTATGACTATCGAGTATGAGCGGGTTTGGTATTTTTGTAGGGATTAAGACTCCTTCTCTGTATGGATACTTAGTAATTGGTTACTAATGATAGATATTTTAGTGTGGTCATTGATCATGCTTATGTTACAGAGAAAATACACCACGAGGGCCAAGGGGGCAGTAATAAGAGGCTACAATATAAGTGAAGTTTTCATCCAAGGGTTTCCTTCCACCATTGGAGTTTAAGAAACTCTTTCAAACAACAAGATCATTAATCTCAGGAATTCCATGTGGGATTTGAGTGTATTCATGATTATTATGTAATTTATGTTCTAATACATGGTTTATTCCAAGTTTCATGTGATATTATTTATCATGTATGAATAATCATATCGATTCATATTAAAAGCTCTTAATTTACGAATTGGGATTTGAAATTATGATGCCTACATGATATTTAGTATTATGTGCAAAGATTATGTTCCCCAAGTGCTTGATAAATTGCTTATGTGAACTTAATGTGAAAATCATGACATACAAACATATGTGGAAGCTAATATCTTACAAGTGCTTGTAGAATGCCTCTCTAAATGAGTTGTGAGCAAGTGAACTTTGATACACTTTTCAAGTTTATGCTATGCTTTACTTTTCATGCTATCGAGTCTTGGGGGTATTTAATACCTGAAAATCAAACTTTTTACCTAGAGTTACAATATTTACATAATAGTCTTAGTAGTGTCACGATCAGTAGTATTCAGTTAGTATAGAACTCCGTATATTCAACTAAACCACAGAACTCAGTAAACCCAGTGCAGTTCAGTTTGTTAACATGATCAGTAACAGCTTTGTCCAGCCTAGTACAGTTTAGAAATTAAGTCTGTGTTTATTCAGTTGGGAGTAGAATTCAACATCGAGTGAACCCAATGATGGGGACTCACCTACCATTAGAGGGTTTGATCCTTAGAATTATTCCTTGAATTGTTGAACTACGTAGCCAGCATAGCTTGAGGCATTAACCTGCCAGTTAAGGGTTAAGGAGGTGTTCTACCTTCTAGTTGAGGGTACCACCCTTCTCATATAGAGAACCTGCTAGATAAGGGTGACCCTTCAGCTTGTCTTTACACTTTACACGGTACTGACACCCTTCTAGTTGGGGTTATATATTGGACCCCGATCAGTTCAGAGAGGGGCGTGTTGGTTAGATAATTATCTCCCACAGTTTCAGTTTTAGTGTCTATATAAAACTCAGTTTAGTTCTACAGAATTAGGACTGTCAGACACAGTCACCTATCTCAGTATAGAACTCTGTTTAGTTCTACAGAATTAGGACTATCCAAAATAGTCACCCAACCATAAGTAATATAGTTATTAGTAAACACAAATATTAGTTAATTCATTATAATAACTGTGTATCTCGTGTGACTATGATCTTAGATACAGTATATATAGAAACATCCACAGTAATGCATAATCAGTGTTTCATCTATTTTAGTTATACATTTACTCTTATTTAGTTATATTCATGTTACTCAGCTAGTTATTATTCATGCATATGAATCCATATATTCAGCCTTATCTCACTTAACATACTAGGATATTCAAAGTACAGAAGCTTATATTTCTTTTGCACTATGATGTTTTATATCATAGATTTTAATGCATTGTCTCCTAACCGCACTTAGCAACCTGGATTATCAGCAGAAGAATTGGTAGTGAGTCTTTATTTATTGAGGGAATTCTTTTATTTCAGTTATCAGTTTATCAGTAGTTCAATAGTTGGATTTAGTTAGGGGCTTGTCCCATCAACACAACATTCAGACAGTTTAGTTTTAGGCTTTTTAGATTAAAATATATCAGACAGATAATATGTTTTTAGTATATATTTATTAGTATTTAATACTTTGTTTTCCGTTGGAAACCTTATGGTGACTTTAGCATAATTTTCATATTTATCTTAGTATTATTATTATTATTATTATTATTATTATTATTTCTGTGTGATTATTCAGTACTCACAATACATATAAGTCATAGGTTAGCTTATAGTTATTTGGGGTGGTAAGAACCATGTAGCATCCGGGGTGGCGACTCGGGGTGTTAAATAAATTGATCTAAAAAATGCGTACATTGGTACGAAAAAAATGGACCCCAGATCCCCATAAAATTTGGTTATCTCTTGGAAATATATCAGTAATACCCCATACTAATCTTAGCTCTATTCCGTTCTTAGTAGCATTCTTAAGGGGCTTAAGGCTTGAAATTTTCACAAAGTGTTAGGGACTTAGCCTTTTTCAAGACCCTAAACTTTGAGGATTTTTTACTTTGACCTTCTCAACCATGAGACATTATTTTTTAAGGTAATTCATATTCAGGGATGTAAGAATTATACCTTAGGGTGTTTTTGATTTTATGGACAATGTTTAGGGCATGTTTGGATCATAAAATTAGAGGGTTACCATGATACGGCCATATCACGACAATATTCTCATTCTCATGTTCATTGTGTCGCTATAAGGGAGTTCAATGACCACTATAGGATAGCGTTATGGTAAGCCTATCATATCTAGTTTTTTATTTAATTACCTGAGGTTCAATTGTGTCTTTCCCTTCCCAATCATTCATAACATGAATTAGGCATTATTTAGGGCATAATTTTGCACTTTTTCTCCAGTTATCCTTCCAAGAAAACAATTCTCTCTCCCCAAGAATGCAAACTGAATTCCTTTTTCCCCAAGGAATACAAAATCCAAGTTCCTCTAGTTCAAGAACCTTGAAGAATGCATAAAGATTTGTCTTTGTTCTTCATGTTAAAGGTTTTAGGTATATGTGAGTTCCTCTATGGGTCCCGTTTCACCCATGGAACCTAAGAACCCATTTTGGTTTTAAATTATGAGTTTCACATGTTTAAGTTGAACTATCTCCATGAATCTCTTGTTAATTCTATTTCTAGTTAAGATTATAAGTGCTTTCAAGTGGAATGATTCATATAATATTTTGAATGTTGTAATTCCAATGTAATATTTAGTTGATTTAGTATAAATTCTCAAGGTATTATTTTTTCCATTAAAACCTATTATTGCCCTCATGTTTAAGAAATTCTCATGTCTAAGTTTGTCATTTTCACATGTTTGACGTAATGCTTATGTTTGGGTCTTTAAATCATAATTATTTAATACAGTCTTTCAAGTTTGATATTGTATTTTGAACTTATTCAGTGCTGGTGGGTTATGAACACTTGATACCTAAGTGATTTACGTTAATTCGGTTTTTCAAATACTCAGAAAGTTATTCCATAAATCTTATCAATATTCTCAGATATTCATACTTATGATAAACATTATTATACTACATGTTAATAATTACCCTATCCATATGCAATATTATTCTTAGAATACCTTGACCTGATCTTATCAATTATCAGTTGTCAGTCTATGCTCATGTTAGTATTTCAGTGTCTTTTATTTTGGAGTAGGATTTAGCACCGAGCGAATTTAAGGATTGATGCTTTTCCAACAATTAGGTAGAGTTGTTTGTATTAGTATCTATGTTTTAGAACTACATAGCCATCATAGGATATAAGGCCTCACCCATCAGTTAAGCCCTGACTTCCTCTCAGGGCTCACCCGTTAGTTTAGGCTTTACTCTCTGGTCCATTTAGACATCAGTTTAATGATCACTACAGTTCAGGTTCTATACTAATTTCAAGAGTAGAACAACCCTCATTAACATGGGTCAGATGATGGACTCCATGATAGCTCACATAGTTTATGTCAGTTAAATGATAGCTCCCATACTTTTAGTCAGTATTCAGTGTATTTTCAATTCATGTTTTCTTCACTAAGTGTATAGACTTTCGGATATTCAATTATACTATTTTAGTATTTTAGAATTATAGTCAGCCTCAGTTATAAAATAGGTATAGACACTTAGTCTTGCATTTGCAAATATTACAGTCTTCACGTATTCATGATCAATTATCTCATATTATTCATTTTTTGCTTATCTCATAAACACAGTGCCTCATAATTTCAGTGTAGTTATTCAGACTAAGTACAATTTGCTTTTACATGACTAGTATTCAGTTATCAGTTAATTAGTTTACAGATACCAGCTAATCAGTATCCAGAGACCAATTATTCGGTATATAGATGTCTGTTATGCGGTACTCATCTACAATTCATTCATTTAATCTGATCAACTTAGTATTTGTTATATTTGGTTTTGTATGTTTATTTATCCGTGCTCAGTATAATTGTATATTTAGATCCTTGACTTATGTAAGTTTCAATCAGTAGTTTCAGACTCTGTATTCATATACTTTCCATGTTTTACTATTTTCTAGCATTATTTCTACTTATATTACAAAATTATAGTTTTTAAGAAACAAAGTATTGTGAATATCTAGCTTATCAGATTTTATTTGTTAATCATGTTTTAACATAAATTAGCTTTCAGCTTATTTCAGTCTCTTGGTGAGTCTACATCCACGTAGCTGCGTGTTTAATATTATGCATGAACACAAGACATTCCATAAGTATTGATCCACCACATATATGTCTATTTGGCTTCGTTGTTTCTTAATATAGGTACTAGTTGTAGGCCATACATCATGATCAAATGGTTGCAGTTTCTAGCTAGCAGTGATGAGTTCTTCTATTTTGATGAGTCCAGTCAGATTTTGATCATGTACTTTATTTTACTATTATTATGTATTAGTTAATGATAGTTGGTGGCATGTACCAACTATCTATAGTCAATATAGTAGAGGCATAATAGATGTCATTCAGAGTCAGTCATTTTATTTCTGTTACACTCATCAGATTATTAGATTATAAGCTTTATCAGTTACATACTTATTCAAATTTCATTATTTTGATGTTTCGATAGAGAAGAGCTAGCCACTTAATAGCTATGAATATGTTGCTCAATAGTTTGCCAATTCATTGGTTAGATTTGGATCATTTATCATTCCAAGCATCGTGTTATTACTAGGGAGTAGTCTAGGGTCATGACAAAATTGGTACCATAGCGTAAGTTTCAAGTGTCCTAAGGTGTCTATGAAGCAGTGTCTAGTAGAGTTTTACAGAATGGTATGGAGATATCCGTACTTTTTATTGAGAGGTTAAAGGGAATTTAAGAAATGTTTCCTCTCTTTAATGTCTCAGATCATGAAGTAGAAGTCTTCGCGAAGGAACTTATGTAGATTGTTATGTTAGTCCATTTGTGCCAACTCTGCCTTATTTTAGAGGCAACAAAAATAGTCAAGCGCAAATCCTTACTGATAGAGCTTTATTAGGCAGTCCCTACACGTAGTTATGTGATTGTATTTCAGTTTAAATGTATCCTATTAGTGCTTTTGAAGTGTGATGTTTTAAAGATTTCATTCATGTTCTTAAAAATAGTACACTAAGCTAATTTCATAAGTGCCCTCAGATCTATTCTTCGAATCCTATGATACTATGTGACCTAGAGTTAGAAGTACGAACCTAGATGTTTAGAAGAAGTAATATGGGATTGTGTTTATCTGTATTTAGCACATTATTTACTCATGGGGCTAGTTGTATAAAAGGTGAACCAGTTGGCTTGAAATAGTGTATGTAAGAATTCAAGTTTGTTTATTCGAAATTATATGCTGTTTACATTGGGTATAATAGTATTTTGATAATTCATATGATTTAGATATGATGTTAGTAGACTATGTAGAATGTTAGTATGGGTCATTGAAGGCTTAGGGATATACATGTTAAGCATTAGAATCAAAGTTTAAATCTTTGAATATTGCACTAATAAAATGAAGAGTTGAAGCTTTAGATGGTGTAAACACAGGGTATAGTGATACTCGTGAAGATTATAAGATAGAAAGTATTTCAGATATTATATGCTGATTATTGGGAGAATAGTAAGTTAAGAGCTGTATCCTAGAAATAAATAGTAGCAGCGGGTTTTACACTTTCAGGTGTAGTCTTTCCTGTTGAGTTCATTATTTATATGAATTGATATATGTTGGGCTCTAGAGAAAAGTTGTTGCATTTTCGTTTAGAGTTTATTAAATGTATCCATAGACTTTGAGTGACGGAATAAAGCTAAGGGGGAGATGATAGGACAAAGAATCAAGTTTCGCACTTTCATTCTAGTAGTGATGCCAGTATGTTATATAATATTAGCAAGGGAGGAAGTTTCCAGACCCATTCTCATCTTAGTGCAAAGTTTTGTACTTTAGTCATCACGATATCCAGTCACACCTTACATGTCATCTCCATGATAATAATTCATGTTCATGCATATATTAGAGAATCATGTATTCTCCTAGTTCCTAGTACGAGGACTTCTAGTTAGCTCAGCAGTACAAATCATGTTCCATAAATTTAGGTCATGCAGCTTATGAGTCATGTACTAATGCTTTACAGTAAGTCCAGTTTCAGGTACTTATGTTATACTCTTAATTAACATATCAATTCAAATTATGTCATGTGTATCCAAATTTTTGATCTCTATAATGAATCCATTTTGTGGATACTCTATTCCTCAGGAATTAGTTAAGTGTCCAAGTTATACATAGTATTCTTTCGTGCATCAGGTCCTCATGTTCTAACCTTTCAGTGACCTGTCCTTAGGGTGAGATAGTGATGATGAACAATTATTTAGATGGGAAAGAAAGAGTTTTTCTTATTTTCACGGTATAGACTAGTATTATTATGTGATGTGCAGTTCCTAATAATTACGAGTTAGGCTTTAACATGGTGAAAGCAGGTAGTTCAACTCAGTATTTGGCCAGAGTTATTATATGTACCCATGCATCATGTATCTGTTTCTGATTCCATATATTCAGTTATGACTCAATTCGTAAGTGTCTGGTGCAACATCTCTGTCTTTCCTTAGTATGTCAGCCAAGTTAGTATCATTCAGGGGACAAATGATCCATGGGTGAGACATTATAATTCCCTTAGTTTTCATGTCCTAAACCTCTCAACTTTACTTAATGAAACCAGATCCACCCAGAGGTAATGGTTACTAATACGTACACTGTATCATTTTTATCTCAGCATTATAACAATTTTTATGTCATTGCATGTATGCACGAAATCAGTTCAGATTATGTATCATGATCAGACTCAGTTATGCACTCATGTTTTAAGCTATGCATATTCAATATATGATCCAAGTTACCTTAGTATAGTACTCTAAGTCTAACTTATCTCATATGAGGAAGAATGTTCCCAAGGGGAAGACATTGTAATTTCCCGACTAATCATAGTTCAATTCATCTCTTAGTTGCATGATTAAGGGGCTTAAGGATTGAAATTTTCACTTAGTGTTGGGGATTTAGACTTTTTTATGACCTCTAAACTTGGAGGATCTTTTATTTTGACCTTCACGACCCCGAGACATTAGTTTTTAAGTTAATTCATGTTCAAAAATAAAAGAAGTATACCTCAGGAGAGTTTTTAATTTTTCTCACAAGGTTTCGGGCATGTTTGGATCACAAAACCAGAGGGTTACAATGATAAGGCTGCTTCATGGCAGTAGTCTTGTCATTATGTTTATCGCGTCATGTTGAGGGAATTCAATGACCATGATAGGACCGTATAGCGGTAAGACTGTTGCATCTAGTTTTTTATTAAATGCCTAGGGGGAAATTGTGTCTGCTCCCCCTTAACCCAATCATTCAAAATACGACCTGGGCATTAGTTAGGTCATAATTTTTCCCTTCTTCTCCAATTATCCTCCCAAGAAAACAATTCCCTTGCTACAAAAACACAAATTCAATTCTTTTTTCCTGAAGGAACCAAGAATCCAATTCCCCCAAGTTCAAGAACCTTTAAAAAAGCATCAAGATTTATGTTTCTTCCTTATGTTAAAGTCTTAAGATATATGAGAGTTCATCCATGGGTCTCCTTTCACCCATGGAACCCAAGAACCCTTTTTGATTTTAAATAGTGAGTTTTATATATTTAAGTTGAACCATCTCCATGAATCTCTTGTTAATACTATTCCAAGTTATTATTATAAGTGCTTTATAGTGGAATAAGTCATATCATGTTTTGATGTTGTAATTCCCAAGTCATGTTTAGTTGATTCAAGATAAATTCCAAGTTATCATTTTTTCCATAAAAACTTATTGTTTCCCTCATGTTTAAGTATTCTCATGTATAAGTTTATGATTTTCATATGTTTGATAAAATGCCCATGATTGGGTCTTTAAACAATAATCACTTAATACAGTCATTAAAGTTTGATATCGTATTTTATACTCTTTCAGTACTTGTGGGTTATGAACAGCCAACACCTATGTGATTTATGTTAATTCAGTTTTTCAAGTACTCAAACAGTTAATTCTTCAATCTTATTAGTAAACTTATATATTCTTGTTCATGATGAATATTATCATTTTGCATGTTAATAATTACCATAAAATTTCTATGCACTGTTATTTTAAAAATATCATGACTAGAGCTTATCAGTTATCAGTTATCAGTGCATGCTCCAATTAGTATTTCAATTTCTTTCAATTGGGAGTAGGATTTAGCACCAAGTGATTGTCGGGATGATGTCTTCCCTATTGTTAGACAAATTCATTAGTAGCAGTCCCTGTGTCACCGATCAACTTAGGCATTACTTCCTCTCAGGGATCATCCGTCAGTTTAAGCTTGAATCACTAGTCCTTCAGGAAATCAGTTCAGTAATCACTACAATTCAGTTCTATTTTAATGGCATGATTATAATAAACCTCCTTAATGTGGGTCAGATATTGGACTCCATGATAGGTCACATGGTGTTTGTCAGTTAAATGATACCTTGCACAGTTTCAGTCATTATTCAATGCATTTTCAGTTTAGGTCAATGCATTTTCAGTTTAGGTTTGCTTGAATAAGTGTACAAATATTCAAATATTTAGTTACAAAGATTTCAGTCTTTCAGAATTACTGATTATCTTAGTGACATAACAAATATATACACTATGTCTTGCATTCTATGATATTACAGTATGACATATTCATGCTCAGTTATCTCATGTTGTTCAGTTAGTCCTTATCTCATTTGCACAGTACCTCATAGTTTCAGTCCAATTTATTCAGACTAAGTACAATTTTTTTTTACATAACCAGCATTCAGCTATCAGTTAATTAGTATATAGAGACAAACTAATCAATATACAGATACCAGTTATTCTGTATTCATAGGTCAGTTATTGAGTATTCATTTGTATGAAATAAAACGAGGATCCGACCTCAATAAAATATCCATGTTTTACTATTTACCATCTTTAGTTCTAATATAATACCCTAGATTTTGGACTTGAAAAATTTCCATGTCTGTTGAGTTGATTTCACAAGCAATGACTAAGACCCTACGAGTCAGACTTACTATATACGAGTCGTGCAATGCCTGTCGTGGTCAATCCAATATGGATTACCTATATTTCTATCTTGAGTACGACTAGGACCTTTTGAGTCATAAAGTCTGGTCAAGAGTCATAAGGTTGGACTCATGACCAAGAAAATAAGGTGGACTTGAGTCACTGCCTAGAATATGAGTTATCGTGACGACTCATGGCCAACTACCAAGAGTAGTTGTGAGACTTGTAGCCACTATGAGTTAAAATTCCTACACAATATAATTAAGGTGATGGTTATTTTTTCCTCTTAACCCACTACAAGTCCATTACATAAAACATCCCCTTAGCCCGATTCCTCCTATTTAACATAACACAAACACTCTTCTCTATCAAATTCTCCAATCAAGAGTAAGGCTAGGGTTTTTAGGGATTGAACATCTAGGGCTCGAATTTTGGTTTCTCTTCCAATTTCCTTAGTTATTTAGTCATGTATCTTTTTCCTAACTTGATTTTATACAAACTCATGTGTCAAACTTTGTTTTTTGTGAATTTAATTATTGGCTTTGAATGATGGATGAAGGGTTCTTAATGTTTATTACTCATTTGGTTACCCTAAGGATTTGGAACTATTATCCATGCTTTATCTCACGGTCTTGGAACTAAATTTGTGCATGGTTATAGTGAATGGGAAGGGGGTCATGGCGTTCTCCCAAAATTATTAAAAATAAAGTGGAATTGGTATTAACCTTAGCCCATTCTATAAATTAACGTTAGAACATAGAAAAATGCATAATTTAAACTACTTTTGAACTATTGTATTTCCTAAAATTTTAATAGAACATAAGGGGTTTTGGTAAGGCCTTGGTTGCCATGGTTTAATTTTAAATGGTTTTATAAGGCCTTGGAATTAGTGGTATGGTTTTTCAATTAGAACTCAGGGGGTGTTGATTCCCCAAGACTAATAGATAATTGGAATGGCATAATTTTATAAGCTTGCAAGCATATTTGTATGATAATAACATTTGATGATGCCTTAATGGAAGTTTCCTTGGTTCAATAACATGGGTTATGTAAATGTTTAATTTGGCTTAAAAGGGGTTGTGTAGCTTGTTGTATAAGTTGAAGTACTCAAAGGGACCAATACTGGAAACCATATTTGCCGACATGGGAGTCTTTATGACTATTTACATAATTCCTAACTTATACATCTTTGGATTGGGTGGGATCGAGGCATTCCCTGGCCCTTCATTGAATGTCTCTAGATTGTATGGCTAAAATGCACAGGAGACCTTTCAGTAGGTAGATCTAAACCCATATAGCACAGGGTTTCCCTTAGTAATGTTTAATGCTACATAGTCTTGGTTAATGGTTTCAAATCTCATGATAAAACTTGTTCCCTGTACCAGTATTAAATATATTAGTATATCTGCATATATGTGAACATGTACATTGATTTTGGAAGCTACATCTTTTCATGATGTTGGGAGGTAGGGGTTTCTTTCATTGGTTTGTGTAGTATTAGGTGGTACGATCGCCTATCAGGTTTTCGGTGAAGTGGTGATGTAAGACCACAAAAAATTCTAAGCTTAACTAAGTCCTTTAAAGTTTGTTAAGGGGTCCCAGACTTTGAAAATTTTAGTTAAGTACTCAAAATTAATTTCATTTTAGCCTTAGTAAGTTAGTAACTCTATTTAATGACCTCTATGACCTTAAAATGTCAATCTTTAGGTTGAATCATGATCACGAGTGTCAGTAGGTATCCTCGGAACTTTGTTTGATGCATAATTGGAAGTCCAAACTAGTGGATTGACGCAATCTCAATGCGTCGCATCCTCTATCGCATCGATGGATATTTTTCTCCATCTCCCTAGTGCAAATTCTAGTGAACCAATGCGGACTCGATGTGGCACGTTAGCTATAGCATCGACCACATCGACGCGATGCGTTGGACAGTGCATCGCTAATTCAATTTTCAGTAATTAAAAAGCCATATTCGTCAGGGTTATTTGGGTATTTTACCGAAGGTTATCAACCCCAAAATGCGAAATTAAGCCCCTTTAGAGGAAAAATTCATTCTCTATTTAAAAATTACACAATAACAAAAACCCTAGTACATCAAATTTTAAACTCAAGGCTTAAAATTTTACCATGATTCTTCAATAATTTAGCAACCAAGGTATGTCAAGTATTCATCCAAGGGTTTCCTTCCACCCTTGAAGTTCAAGCACCTTTTTTTACTACAAGTTATTGAGTTCACGGTTGAATTTGAATGTGTTCACGATTACCATGTTAATGGGGTTTCTATTTCATGATTCAATTGCGAGATGCTTATGAAATTATTTTCTATATGTGTTGTACTATGTTAATTTATGTTGTTACCCTCCAAATTATGAATTTTGTATTTGAAATTATAATGCTCGCATGTTGCTTCGTATTATGTTCACATACTATGTCCTCCAAGTGTTTCTTTAATTGCTCATGTAAGTTGAATAGTTAAATTATATCATGTTAGCATGTATTCAAGTTCATGTCATTCAAGTGTTTGCTAGTATATCGCAATGAAGGAATGGTGATCAAGTAATTAGCTATCATGATTCAAAGTTGTTCTATTCCTTGTAATTTATGCATTCGAGTCCTGAGGATATTAAATAACTGATAATTTAGTTTCTTACATAGTGTCGTGGTAAGTCACAGAATAATATCTGTGTTGTCACGATTAGTAAAATTCTGTCAGTTATAGAACTAAGGAAAGCTCAGTAGTACTCAGTCAGTTAATTGTATTCAGTAGTATTCCGTCAATCCACAAAACCCAGTGAACTCAATTCATCTTAGTTATATAGTACGATCAGTAATAGCTCAATATAGCCTAGAAGGGTTTAGAATTCAGTCCAGTGTCTACTCAATTGGGACTAGGATTCAGCACTGAGTGAACCCAAGAATGGAGACTCGCCTCCCAATTGAGGGTGTGATCTTTAGAAGCAGTCCTTGTAGTCTAGAACTACATAGATAGCGTAGGTTGAGACATTAACCTTCTAGTAGAGGGTTGATTTGTTGTTTTAGCCTACCAGTTTTGGGTACCACTATTCTCACTTTGGGCACCTGCCAGATGAGGGTACTCCATTTGTCTTTACCCATTGCACGATACGAATACCCTTCAAACTAGGGTTATAGGTTTGACCCCAATCAGTTTAAAGAGGGGTATGTCGGTTAGAGGATTACCTCGCATAATCTCAGTTATAGTCTTCAGAATACAACTCAGTTCTGTTCAACAAAATTAGGACTATCAGATATAGTTACTTAGTTCAGTATAGAGCTTAGAATAGTTCCACAGAATCAGGATTATCAGATACAGTTACACAGTTTACAATAATACAGTATTAATAAACTAAGATATCAGTAAACCATAGATTAAAAACTTAGTTTCTAGTGTTATCATTACCTAATTTAAAGTTTATGTATTCATGTATATGCTCTCATTTTAGTTATTCTCATGTCATTTTGTTAGTACTATTCATGCACATGAACTCAAGCATTTTATACTACCTAACTTTGCATACCAGTGCATTTAAAGTATTGACATATACTTTTCTTTTAAGCTATGATGTCTTATATCATAGGTTCGGATGTACGGGCTTCAGATCATACTTAGTAGCGCAATCCACAAGTAGCAGACAAGTGGTGAGTACTCATTGTTTGAGGATAGATTTATTAATTTTGTATTTTGTTACTCCCTATATAGCTGGTTACTTCGGAGTCAGTCCCTAAATTCTAGCAGAGCCTTTCTCAGTCTCTCTAGTGGGTAAATCTATTAGTTAAAGGCAGGTATACATGAATAGTATGGTTATGATATCTTAGAAAGTCACTTCAGCAGACTTAGTCAAATTACAGATAATCCATTTTGACATTATTCTCGGCATAGATTGGCTTTATTCCTACTATGACTCAGTCGAGTGCAGAAATAATATTTTCCAGTTTAAGTTCCCGAATGAGCCCGTCATAGAGTGGAGGAGTGTCACTTCGCTACTTAGGGGTCAGCGTGTTCCTACCTTAGGGAAAGGAAAATAATACCAAAGGAATTTTTCTATCATATCACTCAGGTCCAGGACTCTAGATCAGAAACCCCTATTCTTGAGTCAGTTCAGTGGCATGTGAATTCCCAAATATGTTTCCCAAAGATCTTCTCGGAATTCCTCTCGAAAGGGAAATCGACTTCAAAATAGACTTTTTTTCTAGATACTCAATAAATCTCTATTTTTCCATACAGAATGGCACCATCAGAACTCAAAAATTTAAAAGAACAGTTGAAGGATCTTCTAGATAAGGAATTCATCAGACCCAGTATGTCTACATGGGGTACACCAGTTCTATTCATGCATAAGAAAGACAGTTCCCTTTGAATATTTACTGACTATCGTAAGGTAAATAAAGTCATGATCAAGAACAAGTATCCACTTCCCAGAATCGATGACTTATTTGACCAATATTAGTGTGCCAGTTACTTTTCTAAGTAGACCTTAAATCATGCTATCATCAGCTCAAAGTCAGAGAATATGACATTCTAAAGAAAACTTTTAGAACTCAATATGGTCATTTGGAATTCTTAGTTACGTCGTTAGGTGTTACCAATGCCCCAGCGGCTTTCATAGAATTGATGAACTGCGTTTTTCTATAGTACTTAGACCTGTTCATAATAGTTTTCATAGATGTTATACTTGTCTACTCCCACAAGGAGCATGATCATGTTGACTATCTCAGAATAGTATTGCAGACTCTCAAAAACCATCAACTATTTTCTAAATACAGTAAGTGCAAATTTTGGCTTAGGTTAGTAGCTTTTCTTGGCCATTTCATTTTTGGTGATTGCATTAGAGTTGATCCCCAAAAGACTGAAGTAGTGAGAAATTAGCCCAGACCCATCTTTCTATTAGATATCCAAAGTTTCTTGGGCTTGGCTGGCTATTACCGATGATTTGTTAAGGGATTTTTGTCTATTGTATCCCTTATGTCCAGATTGACTTAGAAGAAAGTCAAGTTCACTGTCATATTATTGTAAGAAGAGTTTTCTCGAGGTAAAGACTCGACTCACCTCAGCCACAGTTCATAGCTTGCCATATGGTTTAGACGGCTTTGTTGTGTATTATGCTATATCCACTGTAGGTTTGGGTTGTGTCCTCA
The DNA here is from genome assembly GCF_002878395.1 of Capsicum annuum. Classification (NCBI taxonomy): domain Eukaryota; kingdom Viridiplantae; phylum Streptophyta; class Magnoliopsida; order Solanales; family Solanaceae; genus Capsicum; species Capsicum annuum. The sequence continues at coordinate 72,318 of NW_025891011.1, forward strand.
TGCAGAGAGGTAAGGTTATAGCCTATGCCTCTAGGCTTTTTAAGCCCCATGAAAAGAACTATCCAATTTCTAATCTTGTGTTAGTAGCAGTAGTATTTTACTTAAAGATTTGGAGGTAGTATTTGTATGGAGTGCACGTTGATGTGTTCACACACCATAAGATCCTATAATATTTATTCTCTCGGAAAAATTTAAACCTCCATCATAAATGGTGGTTGGAGTTATTAAAGGACTACAACATGAGCATCCTGTATCATTTGGGTAAAGCCAATGTAGTGGATGATGCTCTTAGTAAAATTTTTATGTGGAGTGTTTCTCATGTGGATGATGGCAATAAGAAGTTAGTTTAAGAGGTTCATCAGTTTGCACAACTAGGTTTCTGCTTAGTCGATTAATCAGAAGGTAGTGTATGGGTAAGTGTAGTTTAGCATCATCCCTAGTTTTTAAGGTAAAGGAAAAGCAGGATATGGATCCCAGTCTAGTCAAGTTGAAAGAATCAGTCAGAGATCAAAAGATAGAGGTTTTCTCCTAAGGAGAAGAATGTGAATTATCTTTCCAGGGTTGGCTATGTGTGCTAGGTGTAATGACTTGAGGCAGCAAATTATAGTAGAAGTGCATGGTGCATGCTACTCTGGTGGAGTCTGATGAAGAGAGACATTGGAGAATTTGTGGCTAAGTGCTCAACATATAATTAAGTTAAAATTGAGCATCAGAAGCCTTGTAGGTCTATGCAGGAGTTTAGTATTCCCACTTAGAAATGGGAAAAGGTGAACATGGATTTTGTGATGGATTTGTCTCCAACTATTATCAGCACGATTAAGTTAAGGTCATTATAGACGAGATGCCCAAATCAACTCATTTTCTACCAGTCCATACCTTTTAATCAGTTGAGGACTATGCCAATCTCTATATTAGGGAGTTGGTCAGATTACATGGTGTTCCATTATCTGTAATCTCAAATATAGGTGCCTAGTTTACCTTTCATTTTTAGAAAGCCTTTCAAAAGGTTCTTGGTACACAAGTCCACCTCAGCACAATCTTTCACCCTCAAACAGATGCTCAAGTGGAAAGGATCATTCATAATTTAGAGGATATGATGTGTGCATATGTGATAGACTTTAAAGGTATTTGGTCTGACCACTTGCCTTTAATTTAGTACACATAAAACAACATCTATCATTGCAATTTTCAGATGGCTCTATTTGAGGCACCCTAGTTAGTTTTAAGTAGGTAAGGCCACAGTTCTAGGGCCTGACTTGATGTTAGACACCTTAGAAAAGGTTTAGTTGATCAGGGAAAGGCTTAAGAAATCTCAAAGACAACACAAATCATACGTAGATGTGTAGAGAAGGGATCTCAAGTTTAGGATTTGTGATTATGTATATTTGAAATCTCTCCTATGAAAGAAGTGAAGACGTTTGGCAAGAAGGGGAAGATCAATCCTCAATATGTCACTCCTTACTGAATTCTCAACTATTTTAGAAAGGTAGCATACAAGCTTAAGTTACCTTTAGACTTAGCTTTAGTGCATCCAGTGTTCCATGTCTCCTTACTTAAGAAAGGCATAGGTGACCCAGCAGTCGTAGTCCCTACAGAGGGCATAGATATTTAGAATAGCCTCTCTTATGAAGATATTCCAATCAAAATCCTTCATTTTCAAATCCGCAGACCGAGGAACAAAGAAGTTCATCTAGTCAAAGTTCTTTGTTGGAATCAGTCATTGAGGGAGCTACTTGGGTAGCAGAAGCAGACATATGGACCAAGTATTCGTGCCTCTTCTTCACAAAATCAGATTCAGCCTAAGGTAATAGTTTTTCCTTTAACTTACTCAGTTCTATGCTCATATTTTCCTTTATAGATTTTGTTCTAGTTAACATTGCATATTCACTTGTGACTTCATGCATCAGATATACATGTTTAGTATGAGAAAACTCAGTTATTAGCAACCCTAGTCATGCATTAATGAATCAGTTTCAGCTATGTACTCATGTGTAAGATATGCATGTTCAGTATAAAATTTTAGTATATCCGTAATTTCAGTTATGAAACCATGTTTTAGTTGTACATGCATCGTATCTAAATTTAATCTATCTGCATTCTTAGCTTAGTTGGTGTCATTCGAGGATGAATATTTTGAAGGGGAGATATTGTAAGACCCCACAAAATCCTAAGCTTAACTCAGTCCTTTAAAGCTTATTAAGTGGTCTTATACTTAGAAAATTTTAGTTAAGTACTCAGACTTTGTGTTATTTTTGCCTTCGTCATTTGAAAAAACTCTATTTCATTACTTCTATGATCTGAAAATGTCAATCTTTAGATTGAATCATTATCAGGAGTGTCAATAGGTGTACTCTGAAATGTTTTGGCTTTTTTCTACTTTCTTTAAGGGACGTTTAGAAGTCCAAACCAGTAGATCAATGCAATCTCCATGCGCTGCATCGTCAATCACATCAATGAATAATATCCTCTAGCTCCCCAGTGTAAATTATAATGAATCGATGCAGATGCAATATGGAGCGTTGGCCATTGTGTCGACCCCACAGACGCGACTAGTTAGTCTGCGCGTCGCTAATTCAGTTTTAAGTAATTAAAAAGCCACATTTCTTAGAGGTATTTGGGTCTTTTAACCATGGTTATCATCCCCAAAATATGAAATTAAGCCCTTTTAGAGGCAAAATTCATTCTCTATTCAGAAATTACTCAAGAACAAAAATCCTAGATGATCAAATTTCAAACTCAAGTCTTAAGATTTCACCATCATGATTTAAGAATTTAGCAACAAAGGTATGTCTCCTGTTCTTCCAAGGGTTTCCTTCCACACTTGGAGTTGAAGCACCATTTTTTTTTACTATAAGTTATTGAGTTTGATGAATTTCATCGTTGAACTTAAATGTGTTCATGACTACCATGTTAGTGGAGTTTCTATTTCATGATTCAATTGCGAGATACACACAAAATTATTTGCTATATGTGTTGTACTATGTTGATTCATGTTACCATTGAAATTGTGAATTTGGAATTTAAAATTATGATGCTTGTATGTTGTTTAGTATTATGTACACATACTATGTCCTCCAAGTGTTTGTTGAATTATTCATGCAAGTTGAATAGTTAAATTATATCATGTTAGCATGTATTCTAGTTCATGCCATGCAACTATTGCTAGAATGTCCCAATGATGAAATGTTGATAAAGTAATTGGCTATCATGTTTCAAGATTGTGCTATATCTTGTAATTTATACAATTGAGTGTTAGGGATATTCAATACCCAACAATTTGTTGTTTACCTAGAGCCATGGTCAGTCACAACATAGTATCAGTCTTTTCAAGATCAGTAGAATTTAGTTATTTCCTAAATTAAGGATAGCTTAGTAGTACTTGATCACTTAATATAATAGAGTAGTATTCCGTCAGTCCACATAACCTAGTAAACTTAGTTCAATATAATTATACAGTATGAACAGTAATAGTTCAGTCCAATCTAGAACGATTTAGAATTCAGTCCAATGTCTATTTAGTTGTGAGTAGGATTTAGCACCAAAGGAATACAAGGATGGGGACTCACCGGCTAGTAATGTGTGTTATCCTTAGAAGTAGTCCTTACATTCTAGAACAATGTAACCAACGTAGGCTGAGATATTAACCTATCAGTTGAAGGTTGATAAGGTATTTTAGCATATTAGTTGAGAGTTCCATCGTTATCACTCCTATAACCTACCAAATGAGGGTAACACAGTTTTTATTTAACCATTGCACAGTACTAACACTCTTCCAGCTGGGGTTACAGGTTGGACCCCAATCATCTTAGAAATGGGCATATCGGTTAGATGATTACTTGCCATAGACTCAGTTTGATTATAAAGAATAGAACTCAGATTAGTTTCATAGAATCAAGACTGTCAGATATAGCCAATCAGTTCAGTACAAAACTCAGAATAGTTCCATAGAATCAAGACTGTCAGATACAGTCACTCAGTTAACCGTAATACAATATTAGTAAACTCAGATATCAGTAAACCAATGATTCAGAACTCATTACCTAGTGTTATCATGACCTCAGTTATAATTTATGTATTCATGCATGTGCTCTCATTTAGTTATACTCATGTCATTCAGTCAATAATGTTCATGCATATGAACTCAAGTATTTCATCCTACCTAACTTTCCACACTAGTACATTCAAAGTACTAACACATATTTTCCTTTTGCACTATGATGTCATATATTATAGGTTCAGACGTATGAGCTCTAGATCATACTTAGCAACCCAATTCACCAGCAGAAGACTAGTGGTGAGTCCTTATTGTTTGAGGACATATTTATTATTCCAATATTTCAGTACTAAGTTTATTTCAGTAGTCGAAGTTAGTCGGGGACTTCTCCTATCAACTCTTTATTTAGACAGTTATAGGCTTTTTCATACTAGGGTATTTTTCAAATAGATGTTCAATTTATAGCATTGAGTTCAGTATTAAAAAATTATTTTCTCACTTTTGAACCTTATGGCTATTTTTGCCGAATATATGTTTTTTTAAAGTGTTATTATTCAGTTATTAAAACAGATACTAGTCATAGGTTAGCTTGTGGTCCTTCGGGATCATGTGCGCTGTGTAGCATTCAGGGTAAAGACTCGGGGCATTACAGGTGAGCATTAATCTTTTGAAAATTTTGGTCCTTTCATCAGTTTTGCTTCGATGTTTTAGAATTGAATTGTTCTTATTAACGTTATCATTGTCATTGTCACTGTCATGTTCAGGGGCATGTCCCGACCAGTTTGACATTTAAATTGGTTTAGAGGCCTTTATGGACATGTGTAAAATAGATAGTGTAGTTGAATCTTAGAGTTTTTCCTTATGTTATAGTAATTGCTTTTTGTTTATTATCTTGTTGTCTTTTTATTTCTATTGTTTGGGTTTTCCATGGATTGGATAGGCTTTAGGGTTGATCTCGGGTCCTTACTTTGATTGAGATACAATTCAAGACTAATCCAAAGGTTTGATCATGAAAAGTTTGGTATCAGAGAATAATTTCAGTGTCTATGGGTGTCCACAAAGCCATGTCGAGTATAGTCCTTTTTATAGGTTTGTAGCGAGCCACACTTATAAGTGTGAGGCTACGGGGCATTTAGGAATATTTCAAATATTTTTGTTTTATTTTGGGATATAGATTCTAGGGTCGTGGGATTTCTTTAACTCTCAATTTGTTTGCATTTCAAATCATGCCTCTCCAATGATCTAATGTTCATAGGAGCAACCCTCTATCCTACCTTAGGATAATGTAAATGGAACTCAATCAGCTTATGGAGTGTAGACCTGGTCTATGTTCCCTGATCGTGATTATACTATCCCATATAGAGTCCTACCAGTCCCCACTAGCCCTTCTTTAGTTAGTGACACTCATGCTCAGGACCTCAACAACATATATCTATCATGGAGTTCCATTGATTTATTCACTTATCGACGCAGTTTGTGTGATCTTAGTCTCGTTATCCTATTTTTATTGGTATTTATGTGAGTTCTTCTGAGGTTACCCGAGTTGGGCATTTTGTGAGATTTAATCCCCAAATCATTTTGGACTCTAAGGTTAAGGAGGATCCTCAAGGGTTCATTATTGATATGGAGAAGATTTTCGGAGTGATGCATGCTATTAATATAGATGGTTTGGAGGTTTTTCACTTATCTATTGAAAGATGTTATATACATGGTATGAGGAATGGGAATAGTTGAAAGGTGATGATGTTAATTAGGCTATGTGGGAGGAGTTTTTTGGTGACTTCTTTGATCATTTCCTTTCTCAGGAGTTGAGGGAAGCTGAGGTAGATGAGTTTTTAAACCTGAGGCAATGCAAGATGAGTGTGAAGGAATACACCTTCATGTTCCATCAGTTGTATCATTATTCTCTAGAGTTCGTGTTTAGTACGATGGATAGTATATGGAAGTTTTCTTTGGGTTTGACTATGAAACACCCTATAGTTTGACCGTTGAAAAATTCTTGCGATTTGTACTCACTGCCTTAAGCACTCTCATTCTACGAGTCATATGGTATCATTATGAGAACTAGGGACCCAAGTAAGAACCAAATTAGTGAAGTAAGTGGCTAATTTTTGCTCTAAGTATTAGCGGCTCTCTCCCATTCTTAAGGTCTTGTTACGAGTCTATGTTAACTATGACAGAAACCTACAAGTTATAGGGCCTTATTACGAGTGGTACCAGTGGATTCATAGGGTTAACAATATGTAGAGGTCCTACAGACAATCTATGTTACAACTCATGACAAGTTGTAAGGAGTGATTACAAGTAAATGGTTGACTCGTAGTCCCAGGCAACATTTTTTAAGCTTTAAAATTAAGGGCATTCTAGATATTTTACCTCTTACTCAACTTGAAACCCATGTCTTATAAACCCTTAAAGGTGTCATTTACACTCAGAAACAAATCAAAGTAATATCTGAAACACTCCAAAGGGCTCTATAATTTTCCTCAAGCAAGTCATGCTAGTGTTTCATCAAGTTGGTCATCTAAGGGCTCAAGGGTCAATTTCTCTCGCAATTTCTTGGTGTTTAAGGCATGTTACTCTTAACTTATTGTTAATTTGTGAAAATTACAAGTTTTAAAGTATTGCTCACATGAGATTATTATGGTTTTAAAGCAAGGGTTGGGGTTTTGAATGCTTATTGTTGAAAAATATTTTCCCAGGGTTTAATTGTGATTTTCCATGCTTTAAATATGATTTCAAACATTTGGGTGCATAGGTATGGTGAATGAACTAGAGAATTGTGATTTTTCCTAAACCGGTGACTCTTAAAGTGGTTATGACCCCAACCATATTTAGTGAAACTGGTTCTTAGTTATGAGGAATATGGGAATTGAATTATTCTTGAAACTATGGCATTATGATGCTGAATTGAATCTTATGTATTTATATTTTCACAAGCTATGACTTAATTAATCTAAGGGGGTTATGAATTCCCCAAAGTGGTGTAATTATTTTGGCATGTTGTTATTAGTATAAGTTTGTATGAAGATATAGATATTGCATGCCTTAATGTGTAATATGGCTCAATGAATGGGAATGTACGATAATTATTTTAATTAGCCTTTAAAAAAGGTTGTGTAGATGAGTCATTAAAGTGGAGATCTGAGTGACTGATGCTAGAAACCTAGCAAGCTGGTACAGGGGTCGATATGGCTTGAGGGTTTAAGTCCCCTTTTATTTTGACTAATTGGTTCATGTCCACCTTATAGTATTTATTATGCTTAGTGTATTCTAGTCTCTTATATCATATTTCTTGATTGGGCGCTTATGTTATCATTGTATATGGTTGGAGTGTTCAAGTCCCCCATATATATGTATGATATTAATCTCTGGTTCCTGCAGCTACACGCACTGGGGCTCGACCAAAGAGTAAGAACTGGAGCCTATAGAGCTTGAGTTGTACGCTAGCGTTCGCCCCGCTAACTATCTTCGGCCATTGATCCCCACGTGATGCAAAATTTAGCCATACTGCTACTCTGTTTGCTCAATCATTGTACATTGATTGAGAGTTTACTTGAAGGGGTGAGCTTCCATTTCAAGATTATGTTTTCTTTTTTAGTTATACACTTTTGGATACTATATTTGGCAATAGTTTAGGGTATGTCTCAATAATTTATTGATATTCAATTTGGTAGAGGCTTTGTCAGAATACGGTGGACTTAGGATATTTTATTTGTTAGTTGGTTTCGGTTATGGACATATCATAATATCCTTAATAGGTTCTCTTATCAGTTAATATATTTCCATTTCATCCAACATGGGTTGTAAGGCGGTCAATGTTTGGGTATTGGGGTTGTCTCTGATCCTTGTTGGACTTAAGAGACCTATCAAGGCCCGACCCTAGATCGGGTTATATCAGTCTTGTGACTTAGTAATTATGTGTAAGGGTAAAATATTGAACAATAATATATATATATCTCCACACTTGTGGTTTATATATAGGAGGTTCAAAATAAAAATAAAAAACAAGTGGAAATAAGAGAGAGACAAAATAAAAAGTTTTAGTATTCAAAGTAGGGTTGAGGTCAGAAGCATGTGGGAGAGATAGTAGATAGTGGAGTAAGAAAATGACTTGGGGAAATTCCTGTTCATATTTTTTTACTAGTGATCGTTGTCCTAACAACTTTGTTGATTGCCATTTTCAGACTAGTAATGGTCCTAAGGTATAGGGTGCCCAATCTCAGGCTAGTAAAGATCAGTCAGCCCCACTCTATCTTGCTTGAGGATTTCATGGTCATTATTACCCTAGTTATTATGCTGAGGGGAGGAACCTGTGTAGTAAATATGGCTAGCCTGGTCATATTAAAAGGAACTGTCCTTCAGCTAAGGTTGAAACTAGAACTAATAAGGTTTTAGTTGCCACTTCTTTATCTATTGCACCAAAGGTTGATACTTCTTGTACCGTAATTGGACCAAATCATCTTTATGACTTTTTAACCCATTAAGAATTTGAAGCATCTTCTGGGGTGTACCTAATCTGGGGTCTACCCTTTCTAATATGACCCCTTATGTGGCAATACATTTGGGTTTTGATCAAGAAAATATTTTTGACCCTATCTCTGTCCCTACTTGATTAGGTAATTACATTGTGTCTAATAAAATCTATAGGGGTTTTGTGGTGTCTATCTTTCATAAGGAGACCTTTGTGGATTTTGGTAGAGCTTGATATAGTAGATTTCAATGCAATCTTGGGATAGATTGGCTTCATTCGTGTTATGCCTCTTTTGATTGTTGGAACTAAAAATTCAGTTTCTAGTTCCCTAATAAAAATATAATTGAATGGTAGGGAAAATCCCTAGTGTCTCAAGGGAGGTTTATCTCTTATCTTAGAGCACGAAAGTTGAACTCCAAGGGGTGTCTTTATCTTTTAGTTCAGGTTAAAGATTCTAGTCCTGAGGATCCCTTCTTACAATCTGTCCTAGTGGTGCATAAATTCCCTAAAGTAATTCTCGAGGACCTTGGTGGCATTACTCCTAATAGGGAAATAGACTTTTGTATTGATATTCTATTGGATACCTATTACATTTTCATACCTCCTTATAGGATGGCTCCTACTTAGTTGCGGGAGCTAGAGGAGAAATTAAAAGATCTTCTTGATAAGGGTTTTATTTTTCCTAGCATGTCTACATGGGGTTCTCCTATATTTTCATGCGTAAGAAGGATGTGACCCTTCCAATGAGTAGAGACTAGTATCACTTGAATAAGGTTACAATGATGAATAAGTATTCTCTTCTTAGGTTGGATGATCTCTTTTACCATCTTTAGGGTGTTAGACGATTCACCAAGACTGATATTCGTTCGAGGTGTTATCAGTTGAAGAGTACGGAGGCTGATATTCCCAAGACTGCTTTCCAAACTCGATATGGTCATTATGATTTCCTAGTTATGTCATTTGGGTTAACTAATGGCCTGACAATATTTATGGATTTAATAAGCGGTGTGTTTAAATATTTTATGGATCTTTTTATGATATTTTTCATTGATGATATTTTCGTATATTCTAAGAGAGAGGTGGATCATGTCAATCGCGTACGAATTATGTTACGGACTCTTAAGGATTAGAGGTTGTATGCAATATTTTCTAGGTGTGATTTCTGTTCGAACACTATGACTTTTCTTGGGCGTGTTGTTTCTAGTAAGGGGATCAATGTGGATCCATAGAAGGTTAAGGCTATTATAAAATAGCATAGACCCATGACTCCAATAAATATTTGGAGCTTCTTAGGCTCTGTTGGGTATTATATGAGGTCGGCAGAGAGTTTCTCTTCTATTGAGGCTTTGTAGAATAAGTTGACTTAGAAAAAGGTGACATTCCTGTGGTCAGATGCTTGTGAGGATAATTTTGAGAGGTTGGACGAGAAGTTGACTTCTACTTTGATCTTTACCCTACCTAAAGGTACTAATGGGTTTGTTTTTTATTGTAATATGTCCTGTGTAGAATTGGGTTATATTTTAAGGCAACATGGTAAGGTTGTGGCCTATGCTTCAATAGATCTTAAGGTTTAAGAAAGGAATTATCCAACTCGAGATGTAGAGTTGGCGATGTTGGTTTTTTCTTTGATGATTTGCCGCTATCTTTTATATGGGGTGCATGTGTACATTTTTTTAATTATAAGAGCTTCTAATATGTGTTTACTCAAAAGGAGATGAATCTCAGGTAGAGGCGGTGGCTTGAATTGCTACAGGATTAAAACATGTCTTTACTACCATCCAGGTAAAGTTAATATTATTGGTGGTACTCTTAGAAGGTTGTCCATGGGGAGCTTATCTCACGTGGATGAGGAGAAAAAAAGATTGGTGAAGTACATTCACCGGCTGACTAATTTGTTAGTTCGTCTTTTGGACTCCATGGACGGAGAGGTGATTGTTCAAGAGGTGACAAAATCATCTATTCATGCTGAAGTTAAGGAGAAAAAGTCTTTAGATCCCATCCATATGTAGATTATGAATAATGTAGGAATAAAAAGGTTATGGCATTTGATATTCATGGTGATGGTATTCTTAGGTATCAAGGTAGGTTGTGTGTTTTTAATGTTGATTGGCAGCAAGAAAGGATTTTGACTGAGGTATATGAGTTTAGGTATACAGTCCGTCCTGGTTCGATAAAGATGTAACATTATTAAAGGGAAATTCATTGGTGGAATAAAATGATGAGGGATGTGGCTAACTTTGTGGCTAAGTGTATGGATTGTTAAGAAGTAAATGTTAAGCACTTAAGCCCTAGTGACATGTCTCAAGCGATTGAGTTTACCATGTGGTAGTGGTAGAAAATCAATATGGATTTAGTTACGGGTCATCCACAGTCTCATAATCAGTATGCTTTAATTTGGGTCATTGTGGATAGGATGACTACATCTGCTCACATCTTTCCTATGAGGACTACTTACTTTAGAGAGGATGCCAAATTTTCTATTGTGGAGATAGTTAGATTGTATGGTGCTCCTATTTCCATTATTTCTAATCAAGGTACGTAATTCTCTTCTCACATTTGGTGTTCATTTGAGAAAGCTTTGGGGACAAATTTAACATTGGCACCATTTTCCACTCTGAAATATATTCACATGAAGCAGACAACTTAGAACTTGGTGGATATAATAAGGTGTTGTGTGTTTGATTTTAGAGGTTGTTGGGTGGATCATTTTCCTCTGATTGAGTCTTACTATAACAATAGCTATTATTTGAGTCTTCAAATGGCTCCTTTCGGTGAGACTCAATTGTTTGGTCCTGATATTGTTCATCAAGCCCTAGAGAAGGTGAAGGTAATTAGGGAATTACTTAAGACTGCATAGAGTCGCCAAAAGTATTATGTGGATATGATTAAAAGAGAGTTGGAGTTTGACCTAGGTGATTTGGCAATTTTGAATGTTTCTCCTATGAAAGGAGGGATGCAGTTTGTAAAGAAGGGGAAGATCAGTCCCTATTATGGATGTCCAAATCGAATTTTGAGTAGCGTTGAGAATATTATGTATGAGTGGGAGTTTCCTCCAAGCATAGGTTCTATTCATTAGATTTTCCATGTATCGATGTTGGAGAAGTGTGTGGGTGATCCATCTTGCATTTTTCCTGTGGAGGATGTTGGTATTTTGGATTACTTTTCTCATAAGGAAGTATTGGTTGTGATTTTAGATTGGCAAGTCTGTAGATTGAGAACTAAGGATGTGGTCTCGGTAAAAGTCCTAGAGAGGAATCAAAAATATAGAGGAAGCTTCTTGGGAAGCTGAAGAGGACATGAAGTGAACTATCTATTTTTGTTACCAACATTGGATAGAATTGTTTGAGGTATCGGTTCTCTTTTTTTGTTGTTTTTGGCATTTGTGTTTGGTTTTGTTGTTGCATTATAGCTTGTATTTGTGCTAATGGGTGCCTTAACTCCTCATTCATAGATGAATGATCTTGGGGAGGAGGTGTAATACGCCAGGTTTTGGACTTTGAAAATTTCCATGTGTTAAGCTCACTGTCCAGGCAACGACTAATGTCCTATGATTCGTAGTCAGTCTTTACGAGTCGTGCAGCACTTCTCATAGTAAGACCAGTGAGGATTACCTATGTTTCTATCTTGAGTATGACTAGGACCCCACGAGTCATAAGGTCTCAAGAGTTGTAGGGTATTGTCGCCCAAAAATAACCTCCAAAGAAGTATGTTGTGTTTGATGCCAAATATAGGAACCGTACTTGCTTGGGGTCGATCCCACAATGTAAACAATGAACAATAGTTTAACTTGCCGAAATCCACGAGCAATGAGGAAAATTAAATGGGGGAATATGAAATTAATCATAGTAGTAACTGAACTTGAATGGTTTGAGTATGTCAACAATATAAAAGAAACACTTGGACTGTGCCCCCGATATCTTCTCAACATCGTAATTTTCTCAGGTTTAAGATGCCTATTCTTCTGCTCTGCATGTAAAGTCTACAAGATATGTATTAGAAACCTTCTTGTGAACGTGTTGATAAATCTCAACCTTTCTATTTCGAGACTGAGGGTGTCGCCTAATTGCTCCTTGTTTATTACTTTAGCTCTATTTCACCTTTTGAGTCTCTAGATGATTATATGAGATTATGGAATAGTAAGATTGACGTGAGTCTCAAATTACTGTCTTAATCCTCTTCTCATAATATCAAACTCCTTTATGGTGATGTTATCAAATACAGGCACTCCTCAAGCTTCTATTGTTAATATAAAGAAGATTAATATGAAGAAGATTAATATACATGCTACCTTACAAAAGTTTAATCTCCCTCTTTCTTAATGTAGTTAATCTGCTATGGATCCCACAACCCTATTTAGGCAAAATTAGCCGCTCAGGTTTATCTAATAAACTATGATAATCAATAAAGAATTCGTATAATTTATTACACAAGAAAAATAAAAATAAAATCCAAAGTCTTCAATTGAATAATAACCCAAAAATCTCAAGAATATTGTAAAAGTATGTAATAGAATATCAAAGACGTAAAATATTGGTACAAAACATCTAAAAGTGTAACCTAAAAAAATATAAAGCCTAGGGTATAAATAGTAGTTATGAAGAACTTAGAAATCCTAATTGAAATGGAATAGGAAAAGTAATATTGGCACAAGCTACAATTCACTCGTTCACTCGTAAGGTCTTCTTACAAGTCGTATTGTGCCTCGCGTATATGCTCCAGTGTCTGATCCTGCAGGGCTTAAACTTTCTGTCATCTTTAAGACTCATGCTCAAGAGGTTTACCTTGACCATAAGACTAGCCCATCACTCACCACCATCTGGGACTTCTTCCTTTAATGCTCTGAGTACTAGTTTTCTAACTGTTTGTCTTCCTCTCAAACTTAAACTCTAAATCTAACTTTCATTTGTATTGTCTTGATGACTACTTATTCAAACTCGTATCTTCATTTATGAACCATATGCTCCAGTCGTATCTTATCATCCCTTTGTTTTTCTAGTTGGGTTTTGTGACTACTATTCTTACGAGTTAGTCAATGAGTATGTTGATGACTAGTAAGGTGACTAGTATCATCCACAACTTTGTCTTCTTTTAGGTCTTTTTTTTTTCAAATTTCAGCCTCACACTATTAATGACCTATTTCACTTGAAACAAGCACAAAAGTACATCATATATACTAACATAACCTATGTATAAGCATGAATTCTTTCTTTTAAGCATTGAAAGTGTCATATTTCCATTACTTATAAACATCCTCAACTTAGAAGTTTGCATGTCCTCAGGACAAACAAAAACCAAAACTACTATCCACAACAATGATGCGTAAATAGGAAGATACTAATGTACCTATGGCATAGACTTTTTATTTCAATTTTAAACATTTTATTCCCCCTCCTAGTTTTACTTTTCAAGATAACCACTGTGTATATCAATTTGGTACATGGAATGAAAAAATTAAATTTGATGATGGCATTACATTAGTAATAGACAACTAGGCGTACACAAATCATGTTCGACGAAAAATGTAGCAACATAACAATATATCCCATGTGCGCTCACAAAAAAAGAAATCCTATTCACTCTATTTAAATGAATCAAATTATTTAGGGATATTACCGAAGATGCTCTCTCTTAAAAAGAAGTATCGACGCTCTCTCTTACAAAGAAGTATCGACCGGTCTATACAGAATACCATAGGCTTTCCAATATGCTCTTTTCATATGTTTTTAGATAGTTGGGATAGGATGACTAGAGGACTTTATTTGACTTGTAAGATAGGTTTTAGGCTGGTATGGTATCTTTTTAGGATTTTTAAAGACAACGCCTCCTTGACACTATGATTTATTTGGGGTCCACTAATTTTAAAATTTTTCTTAATTTTATTTCTGCACTTATGTCTCCTTTTTTATTTTAAAGAACATTTATACTGGACCAGGTGCGGTTTTCTTTTATCATTTTTATTTTATTTTCTTTTCTTTTTCATTTTAACCGCTCCTATCTTTTTTTTTATTTTTTCCTTCTCCATGTCTTTATACATACTCTTTTACCTATGCACCTCTATAATAGCCAACATCAACTTAGGTGATTTTCTTGAGTTGAGGCACACAATGTCCAAAGAGGACCAGGGGTAACAAAGGTTCATCTTAAGTGAAAGAGGAAGTAGAAATTGTTGTAGTCAAGAAATGGGTCAATTACAGTTCAAACTTTTTTATCAGAGATTAATAATTCATTTGGTTAGGCATTTAGGCTCGAGTGGACTCACAATAAAAATGGTGAATGCTCATCTCCTACTCGACTATCCTGAAACCTAGGCAAGAGCAACCAAAAAAGTTCTAGATTCAGACACACTCGGAACTAAGTAGCCCCTTACACTCGCCAAGGGTTATACTGCTAGGTTATACTTATCTAGTTATGCAATTGTTCACCCTAGTTGTTCTCTAACTAAGCCTAATGCTACTATAAGATTCACTATCGTCTCACAAAATACACATATCACACAGTTAACACAAATTTAGGAGGGGTATCAATTTTTTAACACGATTATTTATAAATTAAAATTTTTTAACATAGTTATTAAAAAAAACCTCTACATCCACACTTACAAATCTTCAGCTATTCCAACATACACAAAAGAAAAGTAGAAGTTCTCAAATTTTTTAGATTGTGGCCACGGGCTTCAAAACCTGGAAAGTATAGCTCAGGGTGACCTAAGGACACCACTAACCCCAATATAAAGCCTCTGAATTGTACCTAGTACATATAAAAATGAAATATGAGTATTAGAGAACATACCTGGGTGCTCAAGGCACAAGTACATACTCCCTCATCATCACATGGGCCCTTAGATCGGGTCCCATCTTCATAAGCTATTGTCCTGTCAGCTACCAAGACTATCTCTACAATAGTGGAACCGGTTGTTGATGGTGAACTTAGTGTTACTTTGATATTAAGGGTTGCATCCCTACTACCTCAACATTATCACTCGTCGGTTGAGCTACCTGCACAAACTTTCAAATCTTTGACCATTATGTGTCCATCTCTCTCACTTTGTAGGTTATCTTTCATATCTTTTTTCATAGCTTCTTTTTATGCACTCTGGTTCTTTCTCTTCCTTTATTATATTCTTCCTTCCTACTGTAGTTCTAGGATAGCCTAGATGTTTCTAACGTGTGCTTCTAGCTTAAATTTTGTAATCATGGGTGATGGGATGATTGGCCTATTGTAAAGCTCATCCACTATTTTATTTATTCCATTGAACTCTACTTTTAACTCCACAATATTTTGTATTTGGCCTCTCCTTAATTGATGAGTCATCTACTGCTCAAACATATCCAGTCTACCCTAACCCATTTGTCTTAGTTTTCTAGCTTAGTGTCAACCTAGGGCTTCATACCCTCTTTCATATTATGGACTTTGGCCTCCAATGTGGACAATCTATTAACGAAAAGCCCCTTTGTCATTGTACAATTATGATTTACAATCTATTAGTAAGTGAACTAATTAGTTAATATCTTATTCCCTGTGGGATTGCACTCCAACCTTTTTTGGGTTATATATTTGACAATTACCGTGTACGCTCTTTTCAATGAGTTATCATATGGGTGTATCAATAATGTTTGGATTTATTATACTAAAGTTATTTTTTATAATATTCTCGTCTTAGTATTGACTAAATTATTGGGTAATAGTTCTGTTTAGATCGATATCCAACAAGAATATTTGTGTGGGTGCCTCTCACGACCTTTACAGTAATGACAAAGTTATAAAAGAGCCCTAAGTTTGTCAATCTCATCATACATTGACATTTCTAGTAGAGTGTTGAGGAATGATATGGAAAGATATGTACTTTTCATTGAGAGGCTACAAGATAGTAGAAAACGTGTATTCTTTTTTGTTCATGCTATATCTTGATTTAAGTTGGTATCTCGCGATCCATATTTGTATCTGAATTCTTTCATTCTTTTTTATTTAGATGGTGATAAAAAAAGAAAATAGATTAATAATTAAGGTGCCAAAATGAGTTGTTGGGGCTATGGTCGAGGTTGAGGATATACAGGGAGAAGATGAGCTAAAGAAAATATAAAAATACATACCAACGACAGAGATTTGGCCTTGAAACCAGCTCAGGAGGGTTCAGTATCTCTTTATGATGACCCTTGAGGTCATTTTTAGTATTTCTACTCATTTTCTCCATTTTAAGCTTCCTTTAGCTGGCTCAAGTCATTTATTTCATTCTCGAAGCCATTTTCTCTTTTTAAGACCTCATTGTTTCTAATTGGATATTAGGAAAAAAATTCAACCAAAAACCTCATAGGCCAATTATTAATTTTATAATAACTATGAAACATTAATTTTAGGATAGGAGGTCCCTTATTTATTATTTCGAGACTCCAAAACTCATTTTGGGTCATTGTCCAGAAAATAAGAAATATGGCAAGTGGTTGTGGGATCCACTTTTTGTCAAAATGACCTAGGATGGAAATTTCAATTGCGTCAATGAATCTGAAGCATTGAATGTTATAATTTAGCAAAGTTTGTTTGAGTATACAATATTCAAAATTAATCCCAAGGTGTTGGTGGAGACTTGGAAATTCTTCAAGTCTGAACTAATGTTTCTGCATAGCTTAAGCGATTACTTTAACTGCCTAAGCAATCTAGCAAACCCTAGAAAGTATCATTTAAGAAACAAAGTTTATTGCTTAAGCAAATGGATTAGTAGTGGGGATAGTATCACAAATGAGATACCTTTATCGCATACGTGATAATTAAGTAGGCAGCCAAAGGACATGTAACCAATATATTGGTTTTGTAAGTAATAGATATAGCAGAGTACAAGTATCGATTAACCAATACTTGTGAACCTATGAAGGTAGGCTTGTTTTTCTCTATTATTCATCGATTCCCAACATATTGGAGCCCTAAAAATTAAGAAAACTTAGGGGAAAATATTTGTGAGTGATCTTGGATCTTGGATAAAGTTTATTTATGCTATTTTCCTTTGAATTGGAGATCATTCTTTTCATGGTTGATTTTTCCCACACAGTTGCTAAATCCCCAAAAGATTAGTTACTTAATATTTGCAACATTAGAGATCGAAATTCACCCATTTTTAAAGGTAAATCAGTCTTATACATGGGGAACATTGTGTTGAATTCAATTATGTGATTGCATAAATGAGCCCCATAGTTAATTTTTTGTTATTTTTGGATCCCAAGCATAATAGTTCAATATGGGTATCATTGACCTCATTCTGATAAGTAGTTTGCAATTTTGATTGCGTGGCACCTTATGGAAGATTCTCAAAATGAAAAATTAGTCATTTCGTAGATTCTTTAGGCTTTTCTTAGGAATCTAAGTAGGTTGGGTTTACACTCTTCAATTATTGAGCTATTTTGTAGTATTATTATAATACTATGCTAGATTTGGTATGGGATTTCAGTGTTGGTTGTATTGTCATCAATAGTTGCGTTAGTCTGACTGTTAGGCTATTTTGAAATTGTAATTTAGGCATAATTGCCTAAGTTTCTCATGTTTTTTGTAGAATTTATATGTTATGGTTTATTAAGACTTGTTTAACATCTAAAAAATGATTAGATACCATAGTCTAGTTTAGGGTAGAATTTGCCTTATAATAGATTTAGAGAATAAAAGTAGGCCCATTCGTCTCATCTTAGTCTATGACCTGAGCTAGGGTTTGTAGATCTTTATCCACTTGTTTTACATTTCAAAAACCTATGATGATGTTTGGGAGATTAGATACTTAATGGTTTGATATTGGAAGTTGTTGCTATTTAAGGTAAAACACTATAATTTAATTATAATTTTGATGATATAAGCATCCGTTCAAGTCCGACAATAGATTATGATGTTGATAATATGAGTTCCAGCTTAATTCCTATAATTTATTATGATGTTTATAATATGAACACCGATTCAAGTCCAGCAATAAATCATGATAATAATGGTATAAGATTTGATTCAAGTGCAACAACTAAAAGTTGGTTATAATGTGAAATGGTACGATTGGATTTTTTACTATGGCAGGATAGATGGTATATTATAGTTACTCAATTATTTAATTTCCTTTGATATTACATCAAGTACTATGTGAGCCTACGTTCCATTATTTAATTTTTTATAATTATTGACTTATGGAGGCCAATCTTAGATATAATCATGTGATCTATATGTAATTATCTCAAATTTATTAATTAATTTATGCACAGTGGTGTTTGAGATTATTTCTAGGTTTGCCCTTTTATCGTAACTTTTCTTAGTGTATCATGATTTAGCTTAGTCAACCAATGGTTCCTACTGAGTACCCGTGGTTTTGATTCAAAGCTCATGTTATGATTGAATTTAGGACACTAGGTGAACTCCTGGAGTTGAATTTACCTTTTTATTTATTTATGTCTAGTCTTTTGTTTCTGAAATATCTTGTATTGACTATTTCAGAACTTGTAGTATATTTGTCGTTGCTCTTATACTGACATGAATAGGTCATGGGATCAATGTCTATATTTTATGTACCTTGGATTACATCTATTTCCTTGCCCTTATTGTAAGTGTTAAATTGTTGATTTCCAGCCTTTTATGCTATTTCCCACCAAATTAGCAAATTTCTCTTACCTCTGGCTATGGTTTGTTTTACCTACTGGTGGGATAAGGTATGTACAATCATGATATGTAAATTGAGTTATGAAAAAGTGGTATCAGAGCCTAGGTTTACTTATATTGTTAGTACAAGAGCAAGTATCTAATAGAGCCCCACAGATCAAAATGATGGCATTTATTTCTTATTTTTGGTAGGCTTTAAGACATACATAGGAAGTATTCACTCTTTTACTAATCTCGTATTAAGATTCGATGTTGGTTTCTAAGAAATTACTTTAATTTTACTTTTTGTAAATAAATAGAACATGTGGTACCGTAATACGAGATGAGAGCCCTGAAACTAAGTTAGGGGATTTTGTCGCTATTTGTGTAAAACATAGAGGTAATGGACAACCTCTAGATGTGTCCCTATGTAGGGGATAGGATAGTGCATATTCCCTAGACCCTATTCCTACCCCCGAGCCAGAGATTCATAAACCATAACCAAGAGACAAGCCCAAGCTCCGTTGGGATTTATTTCTTCTTTCGTTCTTAGGGATGCTTTTGTTTAACTTTTTGAATTTATTGGTAGTGCACCATCTGATGGTACATAGTCTATTGATCTAAGTGGTGTTGAGGCAGGGACGTAGCCTATAGTTGTGGCTCCTAGAGTTGAGATCCCTCATACACTGGCGGTTGCTCAAATAGTAGTTGCTCATCCAGTAGATTCCTTTCCTGCTATGTATATTAATAAGAAAATGATGTTTATTAGGTTTTTTATCTTGACTCAAGCTAAGTTTCCTAATGCGTTGGGCAGGGATGCTTATGAGTTTGTAATTTATTGTGAGGATAGGCTCCATAATTCAGTCCTAGTTTAGACTCATGGTGTGTATTACCCAACTTTTAAATTGGTCTTGGCAGCTAGACATTGTTGAAGAGATTATTTTGAATCTAGGGCAGTTGGATTTTCTCTTTTGAAAAGGAATTAATCCTCTAAGATTTTTTTCGAGAATTATATGCCTCGTAGTCTTACAGATTATTTGATGGATCAGTTCTTGAGGTAGAGCAGGGCTTCATTATGATTGTGGTGTGTGAGGATCATTTTCATAGTTGGCAAGGAATGTTATCTCTATTCTAACTAATGAGTATGAGAGGGTTTGTTGCTTTATTTGGGGTTTGGAATTTCCTCTTTTTATGTCTACAAAGTTTGGTTGCTGCAGGTAGGTCTTTTGTAGAGGTATCGGACCACTCTTAGATTATGGAGAAGATGGATCATGAGGCTCAAGGAGCAGCAATCGGACTGACCAATAGTAGGGTTATTTTAGTGGAAGCCATAGCGGCTCATGATTTAATGGTAGTGACCTTCAGGGTAGGCACTCTCCAAGTCAATCCTATTAGCCTTAGAGTTTGTCTAGTAGACCCATTCAAGTAACACTCTAGATTACTAATAGAGGCCAGTCTAGTATTAGTGATCATTCTATATAAGGTAGTGGTCTATGTTTAAGGGGTTCATCTTCTATTTATTTTAGTCAAGTTGGTTATTTTGCGTTTGTTGGATCTTTTGATTTATGATTAGCTTATGGGGTGTGTCTTGTTTGTGGAGTTTTATGTCACTTTGTATGAGAGTTCCCTATTTATGGGGAAATGTTCCTGTATCTTTGAGTGTTTCACCTATTAGGGCAGTTTATCTATAACTAAAAGTGGTATACATAGTCATAGGGGTGGTCTTCAGGGTTCTTAAAGAGGCTGTTAAGAAGGTAGTATACAAGATTAGTTAGGAACCCTGCTAGGTGGAAGCCGTGGTCAGTTGTATACAGTATTTTCTAGACCTAAGGATGATTCTTTAAATGCTATAATCACAGATAAAATCTTCATGTGTCGTTAGCTGCCCTTTGTTTTATTTGATTCAGGATCAATTTATTCTTTTATGTCTACTTATTATTCCTTGCGGTATTATTAATCTGGCAATTTGTTTATGCCATTATTTTTATCTACTCTCATTGGTTATTATTTAGTAGTGGATTGGGTTTTAGATCATGTGTTATTACTGTAAAGGATGTTGATAATCATGTTAATCTTATTATGTTGAACATGGTGGATGCTGATATAATACTAGGCATAAATTGGTTATCCAACTATTATGTGGTCATGAAATATTTTGCCAAGACCGTTACATTAGCCATGCCCTATATACCCCTATTCATGTGGAAAAAAACGGTTAGCCATGAGACAACGAGGATTATTTTTTATGTTTGTCCTACGAGGCTTATGTCAAGGAGTTGTAATTCTATCTCTCTTATATCCATAATATTAGCTCTTGATTTTGTTCTTATAGTTTGTGAGTTTGTTATTGCTTTCCTAACTGATTTGGCCAATATTCCTTTTGTGCATGATATTAGATTTGTTATTAATCTTGTACCTAGCACCCAACCAATTTCTGTGGTACTTTACAGTATGGCTATAGTCGAGCTTAAGAAGCTAAATTTCTAGCGTCAAGATAATTTTTGTAATGGTTTTATTAGACCAAGTAAGTCTCCTTCGGGAGCTCTTGTGTTCTATGAAAAGAAAAAGGATGGATCCATGCATATATGTAATGATTATCGACAGCTTAATAATGTGATAGTGTAGAACCAGTATCATATTCCTTACATTGATGATTAGTTCAACCAGATTAAAGAACACTAGTGTTTTCTAAGATTGATTTAAGGTTTTGCTACCATTAGATAAGGAATCGATTTGAGGATATCTTCAAGATAGCCTTTAGGACCCATTATGGTCATATTTCTGTCTTGTAAACTCTTTTCGGTTAACTAACAATCCAACAACATTTACATATTTGATGAACTGATGCTTCAGACCATATTTGAATCTCTTACGATTGAGTTCATTGATAGCTTATTACTGTATTTAAGGAGTAGAGAGGAGCATGTAGACATTTGAGGATTGTGCTTCATAAATTAAGAGATTATTTTCTTTTTGCAAAATTCTCTTTGTGTGAGTTTTGGCTTTAATCAATGATATGCGTTGGACATATGTTGTATGAGGATGGGATTATTACAGACCCCACAAAGACTAACCCATTCGTGATTAGGCTAGGCCTACATCTTACACTATGGTTCTTTCCTTTATTACTTTGACCGGTTAATATACAAATTTCATTGAGAGTTTTGCTACAATTACATCACCTATGACCATATTCACTTGGAAGGAGGTTCTTTTTAAATGGTTTGAGGAGTATGAGTCGAGCTTTAGAAAGCTCAAGAAGTTTCTTACTTCATCTTTTATTTGTGCTCTTCTGGTTGAGGGTGAGGGATTCACCCTATATTGTGATGCTTTTTGTGTTAGTTTATGTTTTGTGTTGATCTATCAGGTTCATCTTGTTCCTTGTGCTTTGAGCCAGCCAGGTGCGCGAGCGTAAGTACCCACTCATGATTTAGAGTTGGAGGAGGTAGCTTTCACACTTAAGATTTTGAGTTATTATCTGTATGGAGTGTATTATGATATCTTTAAGGATCATCATAGTCTTCAGCATCTTATGACTAAGAGAGAGTTTAATTCTTGGTAGCATATATTGATGGGGTTTCTTACAGATTATGATATCTCAATCTTGTATCATCTAGGCAAGGTAAACATAGTAGTAGGTACCTTTAATTTAAAGTCAATGAGTCTGTGTATCTTTGCTTATATTTTAGTTTCTCAAAGGTCATTGGCATGAGACATAGTAGTGTATTTTAGTTTCTTGTAGAAAGTGGTTCTTGCAATCTAGGTACTTGAAAAATCAACAAAAGGTTCATGGATTCCTTCTTTTACTGAAAGTCAGCAATGGGTTCCTAATTTAGTCAAATTAGGAACTCAATTTTATTAATTTTTTCATTTCTCGTACACATATTTTTAGAGAAAAACATAGTTATATTGGTAGAAGTGATATGGAAAAAATATTCAAAGAAATTTTTCACTAAAGGATAGATGGAGTTTTGAACCACCATTAAAGGATTTTCTGCTTGAAAAAATAGTTAAAAAGTTGGATGAAGAAACGGAGTATCAGAAAGTATAATTAATCGAAAATTAAATGAAAAATATGATAAAGTAAGGACCACATGCACCCAAAAGTGTGTGTTCTACACTTACTTTGCCATGTCAGCAAAACATGCCAAACTGACAGAGTTTATGGATAGATTTGGTGTTTAAATTGAACACTATCCACTTGATGTGCCAATGTGAAAAAAATAATGCCAAGTTGAGGTACCTATTTATATGTTTGGCCTTTTGAATTTGAGATAGGGTAGATAATTAGAGTTGCTTAAAGACTATGATATCAATAAAAGACTATGATATCAACATTCTCTTCTATTTGGGAAAAGCTAATATGGTAGCTAATGCATTTAGTAGAATGTCAGCAAGTATGGGTTGCTTTGCCTTTTTTGAGTACTAGCAGGCATCCGTTGGAATTTCTAGCTAGTATAGAGTCAAGGTTCATTATTCTTGATTAAATAAAGGCTAAAAAATTTAAGGATTCTAAGTTGAGAAAGATTGATGATAAAGTTTTATAGGGTGAGGCCAAGGAGGTGATTGTTGATGATGATTATGTGAATCGGATTAAGGGTCAACTTTTTGTGCCCCACATTAATGATTACATCCCCACTATTCTAGTTGAGCTCATTGTTTGAAGTACTCTATACATCGTGGTGCACTTAATATGTATCGTGATTGGGGATTACATTATTGCTGGGGTAGAATAAAGTGAGACAGAGTTGATATCCTTGCTAAAGGTTAGGTTGATAATAGAAAAGGTAAGAGCATCAAAAATCTTGTGGTACTCTTTAGAGGATGTCTATTCCTTAATGGATATGAGAGATGTAATCTAAGGATTTTGTTGTTGGTCTCCCTAAGATTTTTTGAAAGTATGATTCTATATAGGTTATTACCGATAAATTGACTAACTCTGCATATTTCATTCAAATTTAGTTAACTTTTGATGCAACAGAGTTAGCCAGGATTTATCTAAAATTTATTGATCGGTTACAAGGGGTCCCAGTCTCTATTATCTCAAATAGAAGTACTCAATTTCCCTCTAACTTTTGGGAAAAGTTGCATGAGGAGTTGGGTACTAGGTCAGACCTTAGTAAAAGTTTTCACCCTCAAACATATGGGAGTCTGAGTAAATAATTCGAGTGTTAGAAGATATGTTCTATCCATGTGTGAATGATTTTGGAGGTCACTAGGTTCAGTTTCTACCTCTGGCCAAGTTATCATGTAATAATTGTTATTATTTAAGTATTGCATGATGCCATTTAAGGCTTTTTATGGAAGGACGTGCAGATCTCCCATTGAGTGGTTTGATACCTTTAAGGTAAAACTATGTGGTAATGCTCTATTGAGTAACTTATTAAAGATGGTTAGGTTCGTTCAGGAGAAACATATAGTAGTTGAAAGTAGGCAAAAGGAGTATACAGATTAGAAAGTGAGACATATGTAATTCATAGAAGGTAAGCTAGTATTTCTCAAGGTATCACCCATGAAGGGTGTCATGCATTTTGGATAGTGAGTTAATCTTAATATGAGATAGAATTGGTTATTTGATATTCTTTAGTGTGTGGGGTCATTTGCCTATAAATTGGGTGATTAGGTCATGTGAGATTCTTAATTCTATATTTCAGGTATCTATGTTGAAAAAGTTCCTTGGTGATGTAACTACATAACATATTAGTATTTTATTTTGTTAGATGCAAATCTTTCTTATGAAGTGGAACATATTGTTATCCTTGATAGAGATCCAGAATGTGTTGAATAATGAGATTGCATCTATTAAGGTTCAGTGGAGGAATCATTCTGTTGAGGAGGCCACTTAGGAGATTGAAATGGACATGAGTGACAATTATCCGCATATATTTAATGATCTTGGTAATTTATTAGATTCCCTTCTTGTTTCTTATTTGCCTAGTAAGGGACAAACACTTGTTTAATTGCTATATAATGTAACGACCGTCCTAGTCATTTTGTGAATTTTACTTCTCTTTTCTATTTTAAATCTTGCCATATTCTATATACATGATTTACGAATTAGAGAGGTAGGTAGAACAAATTCTTGAGGTGTTGGAAGTGCTTTAAGTTATTAGTTGGATTATTAGGTTTTAAAAAAGATAAGTTCGCCACCAGCCAACTTTTGGTCAAGATAACCTCGATTTAGAATTTTAACATTTTTAATAGTTTCATAATATACCCTTCAGTCAATTTACAGATTTGATTTATTTTTGTGAGATACCAAACAAAGTTTCTGAATATATTTTAAGTTTTATCTATTTTTATAATGGGTCAAAGTTGCAACTCTTTCGTTCTCATGTAACCAAAAATCAATATTAACTAAAGTCAATAGGTTAGTAATTTAGTAGATAAAAAATTCCATGAATTAACTAGAGTTCATAACTGATGCTTCATCCTCAACTTTGAACATATCATGTGACAATCTTAATCTTCTTATTCATTGTGCTAGGATATTTATATTTCTTAACATGAATTAGTGTACAAGAGTAGGTATTTAGTCCATATAGATTTGAGGGACAAGAAATCATGGGGTAATGATGACAATTTTAACTTTGTTACTAATATTTCACTTTTTTGGTGTTAAACTATTGCTACTACAATTTCTATTGACAATAAGAATAGCAACGATATTAGAATCTATGAATAATAAATTGCTAATAGGTTAATCATCGTCACTAATAATAGAAATGAATACATATCTATTTTTACCATCAATAAGGGTTTTGTGGTTTTCTTTTGTTTTGCATGATCTAGCTCATATTTTTGAATTTAGGGAAAATTGAGGGTTAGGTCTAGGACATTTAGTGTAAGAATTTAGAAATGGGTGTTATTAAATTCGTACTCTTTGGGGATT
Source organism: Capsicum annuum (assembly GCF_002878395.1). Lineage (NCBI taxonomy): Eukaryota > Viridiplantae > Streptophyta > Magnoliopsida > Solanales > Solanaceae > Capsicum > Capsicum annuum. The sequence goes on from NW_025891011.1 coordinate 98,271, forward strand.
ATGTATTTGAACAGTTTTTATCATTTTAAAAACTTTATGGAAGGGCAAGTCCCTTATTAATTAGATTGCATTTGAACTTTTTGACTGAGGTAGGTTACAGTTTAATTGGAGTTTAGATTCAATTTAGTTGTGTGTATGCTCCTTAATTGTATCCTTATTAATTTGTCTTTGGACATACTTGAATTTAATGATATTTGTATTGTTGATACTTATAATAATAATTATTAAAAATAGAACTTGATTGAGTTGCCTTTAGATTTTAAGTCCACCTGTAAATTTAATATGTCGTATTGTATTCAGAGAGATAATGTGAATTTGATAAAATATATATAACATGATTATGGAGCATCTAGTACCACACCTATACAAATGTCAATATTGATATTACTTATTTATGGGGGATTGGGTACCACGCCAGTAAGGTGCATGGACTTAACTTGTCCCCTACAGATCAAGACTAGTCAAGCAAAAATAAGTTCCTTAGGATATATGTATGAATTAGTGTTGATTTTGAGATGTCATGTGGTCTAATAAGTTGATAATTAGATAATAGTGATGTAATGTGAAGGTTTAGAAGAACATAATTAAAACTTATCATATTGGTGTTAATTTTGTGAATGTTTATGATATAATTGATACTCTTGATGGTTATGTGGCTTGTTTGTAAGTATTTTTTTGCCCGTCATTGATATATATGTTGCTTCATTGGATACTTCCTATATGTGGATACATTACTCCTTGTTATTTGACTTATCTCTTATACTTGCTATTAAATTGAGTTAGCCTTTGATACCTACCATTAGATAGTGGCTTATACTGATACCACCTTGCACTCTTCTTTTGTTTAGTGTAGAATGTATTCTAAAGGCTAAGACATGGCTTAATATCTAGCAATATATAGTTCGTCTTGATCCAAGGTGAGAACTCTAAATCTAGGCTCCCATGGATCTTAATATTAGTTATAGTCCTTTTATTAGGAAATGATACATCCTTTATATTACTTTATTTGAAGTATCTCTTTTGGACATTGTTTTTGTTTAAGAAGTTTTGGTACGATAAATTGTAGGTCTTGGGAGATTTTATAAGAAGTTACTTTAGTAAATGCATTAATAATGATTCTATTTGGATATATTGTCGTTGAGTTGATTATCATAATAATTCCTCTTTGTATTGACTAAATAATTGGGTAATTGGTCAGTTTACATGGTTCCACCATAAAAATATTAGTATGGGTGCCACTCCTGACTATTTGGGTCGTGAAAAAGTCGGTATCAGAGCCATTGGTTCATTGTCAAGTGGAATCTTATGGAATAGTATGGAGAGGTATGTAGTTTTCTTTGATAGGCTAAAACCACTAGGAAAATTCAAAATCTTCTTTCTTTTTTGTGATTACTTGATTTCAATTAGGATTCAGAGATCCAATTTAGTATCTAACTTATTTCATTCTTATACTCGTAGATGGTGAAGCCACTAGAACATGGAGCAAGTTTTGATGTGCCTGAACAAGTTATTCGGGCTACACTTTGAGAAGGAGGAAGTTTATGGAGAGAAAGAGGTATATGAAAGAGAGTAGGACCTACCAGGAGTAGAGCTTAGACCACAAGACCAGCTCAAGAGAGGTTAGAATTACCTCTCCCACTTGAGGATTTGCTTGAGATATAGAGGATAGATTTATACTATTTTAGAATAAGGAGATGCCAGTTTATATGGGGTCTCAACAATTCAAGAAGGTACAACTCTGAATCAAATATCTTTTAATGTGATTCAATAGTTTTCGAGCTTTTTGAATAGGTTGGTAGGAATTCAACAAACGCCCGTAGTACCCATAGTTTAGCATCTGCAGGTATAATATGATAATACTATAGTTTCTAGAATAGAAGAGGTATAAGCGCCGGGTGTTTTTCTGAGATATTTATTAGGTTAGGCAATGATTGGAGATGAGCATGACCTATTTTTCAAATTTATCAAGACGAAGCCTCATATTTTCATAGAACTCATTTATACAATGCCTACGCGTTCGTTATATATTTCCATGAGAGACTTCACAAGATAGGAATGGTTTAATGGTATAGTGTTGAATTGGTCACTTTTTAGTTTCTATGAGAAGCCAAGATGTGGTAGAGAGTTTATGTGGAGTGTCGGGCTGTAGGATTGCCTTCGTATAATATAGCTCAGTTTTACTTTGTTTTTCTTGATTAGTGTGTACATTGTACATTTAGGGATATGAAAAGGGATAATATCTCTAATCTTGAGATTAAAAGTATGTTATTCCCAGACTATAAGGAAAAATTTCAGACAATATATCGATATTTATCTCAGCTGCTGAAAATTAAGAAGGAGAGGATTCATCTCTTTATAAAGGCTTTGAATACAGGTATTGAGATTTTTTTTGTTCATATGACATGTTAAGGTAAGTTTTTCAGTAGAAGATTTATTTTGTTAAGAAGGTGAAGGGTGTAAGGCAGGAAGGTTATACCAAGATGGCAGGATAGAAAGTCCTCAAAGGGGGAAGTTTAGTGGTTCTTATTCTAGAGGCCATAGTTTATAGGGATACCGTGCTTGTCCTATTAAGTCAGCAAAACAAATGTTTGTCTGAGGTTCATCAAGGGCTAGCCAACCATCTTCAAACTTTTGTGGTAACCTTACTCTTTCTTCTTCATATCAGTGTCCTACCTTTGATCGTATATATTATAAGGAGGGTAGACTTTTTAACATCTGGAGGTCTTGTCCAAATTTGATATAGTATAGTTATATTGGTCAATAGTAGGTTCCTCGAGTTCTAGTTATAAATGTTAGGCGAGGTGGTGGTAATTATACTCAGGACTTCTATGGTGGTCAGTGCCTAAATATTTCTTGGGTTTTAATCTAAAGGGATATGGATGTATGGTACGAGTCATACCCAGGACTCTTATTGTTAGATGAGTTGTATACTGGATAGTGTTGGATCTAAAGGTTGAGACTAGGATACGAGTAGAGGGTACCACTTGTATTTAAAGGGTACGACGCAGGAGGGTTAGTCGTATCCCTATGAAGGGATTTTGTGCAACTTAATTAGGGGTATTCTAGATATTTCCCCACTTATCCTAATAAGGTCTCATGACTTTTAACCTACTTGGAAGGTTATTTACCCTATTAGTCCATTCATTAACACTTAGAAACTCTTCTAAGTACTCTATAATTCTCTCAAAAGCTTTCAGGCAAGGAAAGCCAGTATTTCAATTAGAGGATTAATTGGGGATTGTCTTAGTTATTTCTTTCCATCATCATCTTGGTCTATGGAATGCTCTCTTCTCTTATTGTTAATTGTATCTAAAGGCATAGTTTCTATGAATATTTTCATGATTTCATTGATTGTATGATTTTGGCTTTCAAATATGAATTGGGGTTTTTTATATTAAATGGTTGGTTATTGGTTTCCATGGTTTTAATTATGCTTTTATATTCATTAATGGTTGTTTTGGATAATTTGAATGGATAGGAATGGTTTAATGGCAATTGGAATTTATTTTTGTCATATTTTACCCTAATGTGTTCGATAAAATTATTATAAAGATATGTTCATTGCATTGACTAATTTTAACGTAACTCTTGCTTTTTTAAAAACTAAGTAAAGTGATTATGCAATGTTTAAATGGCTTGTAATGTTAAATGGCTAATCATTATGCTTGTGAGGTATACAGAATTCCCCAAATGGTTTAATTTTTTAAATTTAAGGGAACTTGAAATTCCCTTATATATATATATATATATATGGTTCGCTATGGATAATATTTACAAGTAACGGTTGGTATAAAGGTTTCAATATTAGTGGCCTTGGTTAATAAATGTATAATGGTTTGGTTATTTGGAAATTGGTTTTAATTGGGCAATAATGGCAGGATGTTTAGCAAAGTCGTGTAAGATGGATGTCCCAGAGGGACCAAAATTGGAAAATTATATTTGTCGATGTGAGGTTGGTCTAAGTGACCATGTTCATAATGTCTAACTATGTTTAAGGGGATGTATTAGTCAACTCAGGTTTTCTTCCCAGGTCGTGCGACTACATACTCTGTGACACTTTCAACCGAGAAAGTTGAACCCATACATCCCATGGGTGAATTAGGAAGGCAAAGCTACACTGCCCAGGTAATGGTTTTAAAGGAATGCTAAACCCACTCCCTTTTCCTGGCATGGTTATATATTTGTATAGTTGTGTGCATATGGATGTTTTTACTTTGTTTTATAAATGGAGTTATTTTATCCTTATCTTTAGATAATGCTAGCGTTCACCCGCTAACTTGTCTTCTGGCGGCTATATACCCACACTATGCAGGAACCAGCTATTCTACTCCTCCTACATAGTTATTGACATAGAGATAAAACTTGCACTAAAATGATCAACTTCCATCCCTTTGAAAGGCTCTATTACATGCTATAGCTAATTCTAGACACTTTGATTTTATTTGAATATTTATTTTTGATATGGTTGGGGGCACATCCTAATAAGATTTTATTACTCTTTATTTTAGAGTCTCTATGGTACTTCTATAGATTCGAATGGGTGGGATCGATATTAGTTTTAGCATTGGCATTGGAATAAGGTGAAAGGCTTACATCATTGGATGATACTGTTGGTTGTTCATTCCTATTTCATTTTGAGATTATTATTTTTATTTTTTTTTGGAACTTATTTGGTTATGGACTGGTTTATGGCCTTTGGTATGGTTGGTATGGTTTGATTTTTGATATGGGACAGTTGGAATTAGTTGGGGAGGTCAATGTTTTGATCTTATCTCAGAATCTTATTGTGAGTCACTAAACTATCTTGTTATAGGATCAACATTTATCCAACTATGGGCAGGAGGCTGGAGGTTGGGTTGGGCGACAGGGGCAGTCTCTAGTCCTAGTCGGACTTGCAACACCTATTACAATAAGGCCCCAGATTATGTTTCAACAAGTTGGTATCAAAGCCTAGGTTAATGATCAATTGGGAGACCTCAAAGTCGTGTCAAGAAGAGTCTCTTTTAGGGGTATATTTTGCACCAAACTCACAAGGAAGAGGGTACAAGGCATTTAGGAATGTTTTACTTTTTTTGTATTCTGTTTTAAACCTTGAAGTCTCAGTCATGGAATCTCATATATTCCTTGGTTGTTCATATTTCAGATCATGCCTCGCAAATTTAGAACACAAGAAAATTCTTTAATCCTATCTATAGGTAATTCTTAAGGGGTATATCCTACCTCTAGGGTTTATATTCGATCGTAAGGTCCTATCCATGATAGTTTTAGAGTTTCACTAGTTGCTACTAGTTCTCCTTAATGCAAGGTTACTAATGTGGAATTTTGTCAGTTTATTTGTGCAATTGCTCAGATTACCACTGCTCAGGCTGCGCAAAGTACGACTGGTGCTTTATCTGCCGAGGTCATAAGGGTTGGCCAATTCATAATGGGTCTTTTCACTTTTTCTTGAGTGAAGAAAGAGGAGGATCCCCTAGTCTTCTTGGATGAAATAGAAAAGATAGCTTCTTGGATAAAAAAGAAAAAATCATTTGGGTGATGCAGGCTACTAACTAAGAGAGGTTAAACTTTGTAGCTTATCATCTTAATATGGTTGCATATCATTGGTATGAAGAGAGAAATGAGGATAGAGGTGATGTGGAAGAATCAGTTTGAGGGATAGTTTTTCTAAGGCCTTCATAGATCATTTCTTTCCCCAAGAGTTAAGGGATGTAAAGATGAAGGAGTTTGTGAACCTGAAGTAGGGGAGGATGTCTATCAAGGAATATACCTTGAAATTTCACTGATTGTCAAGGAATGCTCCTGATTTAGTTGCTGACATATAGGAAAGAATAATGAAGTTCACTTATGGGTTAAATCGAAATTTCATTTTTTAGGGAAGACTTCCTTGTTGATTAAAGATATAGATATCTCTAGGTTTACTATTCATATGTAGTAAGTAGAGGATAAAAAGAGGAAGTAGGCGGAGTTTTAGGATAGATAGGGCAAGATGAGTAGGTTTTTTAATGAGGGAGGTGCTCATTCTAAGGGTGGTTGAGATGGTGGAAAATAGCCAAAAAAGAAGTGTGGGAGTTCTAGTTCCTACTCTTCTGCTAGTGCTTCTTACCAGTCGAGTGATAGGAGTCAACATAGTGCTAACAATTTTCAAGCACAGGGTGCCCAATCTCAGGAAAACAAAGGTTAGTTAGTTTCTTCATTACCTCCTTGTCAGTTTTGTGGTAGTGCTCATTAGGGATATTATGATGAAGGAAGAGACAAATACTTCAAGTGTGCCCAAGCAGGGCGTCAACTCCTGGATTTTTCAATTAATAAAGTTTTTATAGGGGAGAATAAGATTTCTATGGCTTCATCTTTTGCTCTTACACCTTGTGGTATTGCATCTACTTCTATTACAGCTCCTGGTTCTTGTGTTGGTCAGAATAGGTTTTATGCTTTAGCATCCTCATAGGAATTTGAGGCATCACTTGATGTCATTACTATCTCGTTACTAATTTTTTATCATGACATAAATTATTATCTAATTTCAGGGTCCACTCTCACCTATGAAACTCGATATATAGCTATATCTTTTGGTTTATATCCAAAAGTTAATTTGGACCCTTTTCTGCTTCCACCCTAGTAGGTGACTCAGTTATTGGTAGGAGAGTCTATAGGGGGGATGTTTTTATTAGTGGAAAGAAAAACTTGGTGGATCTATTTGAGTTTGGTATGATAGAGTTTGATGTTATTTTGGGGATGGATTGGGTTCACTGTTTTAACATGTCCTTGGATTGTCAGGCCTATACGGTTATTTTTGGGTTCCTTGGTGAGCCGATTATAGAATAGAAAGATGTTTCTTTAGCTCCTAGGGGAGATTTATTTTATATCTTAGAGCTCAGAAATTAATTTATAAAGCTTTTCTAAAACACTTGGTTTGGGTTACAGATTCTAACTCCGAAGGTTCTTTTTTTAGTTAGTTCTAGTGGTTAATGAGTTTCCAAAGGTCTTTCCAGATAATCTTGATGGTGCATCTTCGAATAAAGAAATATAGTTTGGTATTGACTTGGTTCTGGACACTCCTCAAATTTCTATTCCTCCGTATGGCTCCGACTGAGTTGAGGTAACTCAAGGAGCAATATAAGTATCTATTGGATAAGGGGTTTACTTTTCCTAGTGTTTTCCTATGGGATGCACTGGTGTTGTTTGTGTGAAAAAAAATAGTTCCCTTTTGATGTGCATTGACTATAGGTAGTTGAACAAGGTAAAAGTCAGGAATATGTATCCACTTCCAAGGATAGCTGATTTGTTTGATCTGTTGTAAGGTGCCAAGTTCTTTTCTAAGATAGTTCTTTGGTCTAGGAAACATCAGCTAAAGATTAGGGAGGTGGATATCTGTAAGATGACATTTTATACTTGTTATGGGAACTTTGAGTTTTTTTTAATGTCATTTGGGTTGACTAATGCTCCGATAACATTTTTGAATGTGATGAAAAAGGTTTTTTGTCAGTATTTGGATCTCTTAGTTATTATGTTTATTGATGACATTATGGTTTTCGAAGAGTGAGGTACATCATGCTAAGCACCTCTGTGTGGCGTTCCAAACCTTAAAGTAATAGTAGTTGTATGTGATATTTGCTAAATGTAATTTTTCATTGAATATTGTAACTTTCTTAGTTCATACTATTTCTAGTGAAGGAATCATGGTGGATTCGCAAAAGGTTGATGTAGTGAAGAGGTCGCCTAGACCCATGAATCCTTCTGACATTTGGAGCTTCTTGCGTTTAGCCAACTATTATAGGTGATTTGTGGAAAGCCTTTTGTTAATTGCTACTCTTTTGACTAAGTTAACTTAGAAGAAGGTCAAGTTTTCTTTGTCATGTGAAGGAAGTTTTGAGAAGTTGAAGGATAAGTTGACTTAGGCTATAATTTTGACTTTACCAAAAGGCAATGATGGGTTTATGGTTTATTGTGATACATATCGGGTAGGTTTTTATTGAACTTTGATGCGGCATGAGAAGGTGACTGCCTAAGCTCCCAGGAAGTTGATCGTAGATCAGAGGAATTATCCTACTTATGATATGGAGCTATTGACAGTTTTATTTGCTTTGAAAATATGGCATCATTATTTGTATTGTTGTCAAGTGGATATCTATTCTAATCATAAGAGTCTACAGTATGTGTTCACTCATAGCAAACTTAATATCAGGCAGAGGAGATGGTTTGAATTTCTCAAGGACTATGATATGAGTCTTCACTATCACCTAGGTAAGGTTAATATGGTTACTAATTCTCTTAGAAGGATATTCATAGGGAGTTTGGCTCATATAGAGGAAATAAAGTGAGAATCGGTTAAGGATTTTAACCACTTGTCTAATCTTTGAGTTCACCTCTTAGATTGCAAGTATGGTAGTTTGGTGGTACAAGATGTGGTTCGATCATCTTTTGGTGCAAAGATTAAGGAGAAACAAGTACTAAATCCTTTCTTGATGAAAATAAAGAGAAATGTTGGTAGGCAAAAGATAGTGGTTTTTAAGATCGATAGTGATTGTACCTTAGAGTACCAAGGGAAGTTGTACATTCTTGATATCGATGGCTTGCGACAAAGAATTTTGGATGAGGCACATAAGTCATGCTATATTGTTCATCCTATCTCAATGAAGATGTATCATTATCTCAAGGAAATCTATTGGTGGAATGGCTTGAAGAGGGATGTGGTTTATTTTGTTGCCAAGTGCATGGTGTATCAATAGGTTAAGGTTGAGCACATGAGGCCAATAAGGTTGTATAAAGAAATTGATTTGCCTGAGTGGAAATTTGAAGTATTTAATATAGTCTTTGTTACCAATCTTCCTTGGTATCATAATCAATATGATGCAATTTGGGTCATCATGGATAGGATGAGTAAATCTGCACACTTTTTGACAGTGTGGACTACTTCTCAATGGAATATTATCAAAGGTGTATTTGCAGGGGATTGTGAAGCTGCATTGGGTGCCTGTTTTGATTATTTCTGATCGTGGCTCCCAATTTACATCTCACTTTTGTTGATCTTTTTAGAGAGGGTTGGGGAATATGGTTAGTCTAAGTATAGCTTACCATCTGTAGATGGATGGCCAAGCAGAGAGAACTATTTAGGCATTAGAGGATATGCTTCGAGCTTGTGTAAATTATTATAGTGGCAATTGGGTTGAACATCTACCTTTTTTTGAGTTTTTTACAACAATAGCTATCATTCTATTATTGGTATGGCCTCTTTTGAGGAATTTTATGGTAAGAGGTGTAGATTTCCTATTAGTTGGTTTGAGCCTAGTGAAGCAGACATATTCAATCCCAACGTTGTTTACCAGGCTATGGAGAATGTTATGGTGATTCAGGAGAGTCTTAAGGATGCATAAAGTTGTCAAAAGTCTTATGTGGATGTTACATATAGAGAATTAGAGTTTGAGCTTTGTGATAAGGTTTTCCTCGGGTATCTTACCTGAAGGGGTAATGTATTTGGCAAGAAAGGAAAGATCAATCCTCACTATGTTGGTCCTTATAAGGTATTAAAGAGACTCGATAATGTTACTTATGAGATGGAGTTTCCTTCTAGCTTGACCTCTTTTCCCCGGTTATTTATGTTTTCATGTTGAGGAAGTGCACTGGTGATCCTTCTTCGGTTTTTCCTTTGGAAGGATTGGGTATCACAAATTCTTTGTCTTGTGAAGAGGTACTGGTTGACATATTTGATAGGCAGGTTCATCGGTTGTGGACTAAGGATATCACTTCAATTAAGGTTCTTTGGAAGAACTATATGATAGACGAATATACGTGGAAAGCAAAGAAGGACAAGAAGTCTAAACATCTGCATTTGTTTTTTGTTGTTGAGATTCGTGTTGAAGATACGTATCTTCTACATATCTTTATTTCTTTAGTTTGTTAAAGAAAAGATTAATATATTTTTCTCTATGTTTCCAACTTTTTTAAAGATTGGAAATATGTTTGATAATGCAAAGGAATCGTGCGTGTGGTTACCCCTACCTTGTTCGTCATTCGGGGAAAAATGTTCCTGGTTGGGGAGATTGAAAATTTCTTCGAATTTTTATATCTGGACCCAATACAACTTATGGGTACTAGCTCTATATTGGTTACTACAATTGATATGACTTAGGGGTACAATTTATATTAGTGGTTACAGATTATTTGGTTCCTTGACTTAATCATAGACTTTATTACTTAAGGTGGGTCTGAGTACGAATTGCTTACTATAAGTCGTACTCTAGGGTACGAGTTGTACCTAGGACTCGTATGATGGATAGTGTCTAAATATTCCTTGGGTTCAAATTTGTTAGGGATATAGATGAAGAGAATGAATCATATGCTTTGGATACGACTTGGTTGGATGATTCATATGTTGTAAAGTCTTGGATCCAAAGATTGAGGCTTCAATACGAGTGAAGGGTACGACTAATGTTGGAATGCTATGACTCGTGATGTTCAGATATATCGTGGCGGTAGAATTTTATGTAACTTAAGAGGAGGAATTCTTGACATTTCCCTACTTATTCTAATAAGGTCCCAAACTTTTATATTACTTGGAAGGTTATTTACCCTATTAATCTACTAATTAACACTAAGAAACTATTTTAAAGATTCTATAATTCTCTCAAAAGATTTTGGGTAAGTGAAGCTAGGGTTTTAACTAGGCCATTGATTTAAGGCTTGTATTGGTGATTTCTTTTCATCATTATCTTTTTTTAAAGTATTTTCTCTTCCCTTATAGTTTATTCTATCTAAAGGAATTGTTTTTATAAAGATTTTCATGATTTCATTATTTGTATAATTTTGGTTTTCAAATATGGATTAGGGGTTTTGATATTAAATGGGTTGTTATTGGTTTCCATGGTTTTAATTATGTTTTTTTATGCAGTAATGGTAATTTTTGGATAATTGGATTGCAAGGGAATGGTTTCATAGTAATTGGAATTGCTTTTGGTCATATTATGCCCCCAATATGTTTGACAAAATGCTTTTAAAGATATGTTCATTGCATTGACCACATTTAATGGAACTCTTACTTATTTTAAAACTTGGTAAAAGAATTATATATGATTTAAATGACTTGTAATGTTAAATGGTTAATGTTTATGCTTGTGGGGAACACGAAATTCCCCAATTGGTTTAATATGGTAAATGGAAGGACACTTGAAATCCACTTAAATATATATATATATATATATATATATATATATGGTTGGCTATGGGTAATACTTGTAAGAAAGGATTGGTATGAAAATACAATTATTGATGGCCTTGGTTAATAAATGATTAATGATTGGGTTATTTTGATATTGGTTTTAATTAGGCAATAATGGAGGGATGTGTAGAAAAGTTGTCAAGCTAGAGGTCTTGGAGGGACCAAAATTGGAAAATCATATTTTCAAATATGAGTTTTGTCTTAGTGACCGTGTGCATGATGTCACTCTATGTATTGGGGGATGTACTAGTCATCCCAGGTTTTCTTCTGTGGTCATGCGGCTACACACACTAGGGCCCTTTCATTAGGAAGGCTAAACCCATCTAACTTGTGGGTAGTTTAAGATGACAAAGCTACATAACATAGGTAAAGGTTTTAAAGGCATGCTAAAATCGGTCCCTTTAACCAATATGTTTATATATATTTATGGTTGTTTGCATATGGATGGCTTTTCTAGGATTTATAAATAAAATTATTTTATCCTTATCTTTAGATCAAGCTAGTGTTCACTCGCTAAACCATCTACTATCAGTTGTATACCTATGCTGTGCAGGAACCGACTATTTTACACCTCCTACTTAGTGAATCACTTGGGGACAACACTTGGACTGAAGTGGTGAGCTTCCTTTCTTTTGGAAATATCTATTTTATGTTGTGGATATTTATAAACACTTTTATTTTATTTGGATGTTGATATTATTTTGTTAGAGGATATGCGGTACTTCTATGGGTTGGAATGAGCATGATCGGTATTTTGGTTGGTCATGGTATTGGACTAAGCTGAAGGGCCGACACCATTGGATGATATCATTGGTTGTTCCATCTTATTTAATTTTTGTATTAATTAATTTTTTGGGGTCTTATTTTATTATGGAGTAGTTCACGACCTTTGGTAAGGTTGGTATGGTTGAATTGTTGGTATAGGATAGTTAGACTCGGCTGGCGGTAATGATTATGATCTTATCCTAGAGTCTTCATGTGAGTTGTTGCACTATCGTGCTACATGTTCGAAATTCATCTATCTCAGGGAAGTCGGCCCGAGGTGTGGTTGGATAACAGGGGTAGTCTCTGATCTCGGTCAGACTTGGGACACATATTATGATAAGGCCCCCGGTCGCATCGCATCATTGTTAGTCTTTATTTTTGTATAGACTACATGTAGTAGAATAAGGTTACTATTCATAACATGTATCCTATACCCGTATTAATGATTTATTTGACTAGTTATAAGGTGCATCATATTTTCAAAGATTAATTTAAGGTTTGAGTTGGGATGACAATATTCATAAGGGTGCATTTCAAACTACGTATTGCAATATGAGTTTCTTGTGATGTCTTTTGGATAATTAATGCCCCAACTACTTTTATAAATTTAATGAATGGAATATTTAATCCCTACTTGTATTCTTTAGTGATCACCATTATTGATGATATTTCTGTTTATTCCAATAGTAAAGAGGAACATGAGAATCACTTAAGGATTGTTTTTCGAATGTTAAAAGGAAATGGCTTTACGTGACCTTTCCTTAGTATGAATTTTGGTTGGATTTCTTATCCCTATTAGGTCATGTAGCTTTGAAGGAAACGAAGATAGTGGACCCGCAAAAGATTAAAGTGGTTAAGAATCTACATTGGCCTACTTTAGTGATAGGAGTGGGTAGCTTTGTTTGTTTAGGTAGTTGTTATCGCAGTTTCATGAAAGGGTTTGCTTCTATTGCTCCTCATATGACATAGTTAACTTAAAAGGATGTACCTTGTATTTAGTCTAATGAGTGTAAGGAGAGATTTCAAATCTCAAGACCTTATTGACTACTACACCTATTCTTCCCTTGCCTTTAGAGGGTAAGGATTTTCTTATGCATCATGGTGCCTTATGTTCTTGTTTGTTTATTGTATTGATCCAGGGAAGGAAACTTATTTCTTATGCATCGAGGAAAATGAATCCAAATAAGAAGAATTATCGTACTTATGATATGGAGTTCGTTGTTTTGATATGTGCTCTTAAGATATGCATGCACTATAGGTACAGGGTTCGTTATGAAGATTTTACCGATAACCATAGCTTGTAGAATATGTTCAACAGAGGGATTTGAATTTGAGATAGTTTAGATGAATGGAGTTAATTAAATTCTGCATATTTTATTCTAGTTCAGGTGACTTATAATGCAACAAAGTTAGCTAAGATTTATCTTAAGGAGATGCATGAGAAGTTAGGTACTCGGTTGGACCTTAGTACATTTTGCACACTCAGACTGATGGGCAGTCCGAAAAAATTATTTAAGTGTTAAAGGATATGTTTTCATGCATGTGTGATGGATTAAGGAGGTCACTAGGATCAGTTTCTACCTTATCAAAATTTGCATATAATAATAGGTATCATTTGAGTATCGACAAAGAATTATTGAAGGCTTTGTATTGGAGAAGGTGTAGTTCTTTTATTGGGTTGTTTAATGTTTTTGAGGTAAAATAGTTAGGTAATAATCAGTTGAGAGACTCATTGGAGAAAGTTAGGTTCATTCAGGTGTAATATACTGTAGTTTAAAGGAGGAAAAAGGATTATGCTGATTAGAAAGGGAGAGATACACACTTTATGGAGGGTGAGAAAGTGTTGCTCAAGGTATCACCCATGAAAGGTGTCATGTATTTTAGCTATCAAGGAAACCTTAGTACAAGATAGATTGGGTTGCTTGAGATTCTCCAACTTGTGTGGTCAGAAACCTATAGATTGGTGTTGCATACGAGTTTGCTGGGAGTTCACCCCATGTTCATGTACCTATGTTGAAGAAGTTTAAGGGTGATGTTAGCTACATAATTCATTAGGATTTGGTATTGTTAGATGGAAATATCTCTTATCAAGAAGAACCTATGGTAATCCTAGATAGAGATGTCCATAAGTTGCAGACTAACGAGATTACATCTGTGAAGGTCCAGTGGAGGAATCATCTTATTGACGAGGCCACTTAGGGGATCGAAGAAGACATTTGTTTTAAGTGTCTACAAATTTTAGATGATCTAGGTAATTCCGCAGTTTACCTTCTTATTTTATTTTTGCCCATTAAGAGACGAACAATCTTTTAATTAGTATGTAATAGAGTGACTGTCCTAGTCGTTTTATGAATTTTACTTATCTTTTCCTTTTTAGATCTCCCAATATCTTATATACATGATTTAAGACATACAGGGATAGGTAGTACTAATTCCTGAGGTGTAGGAAGTGCGTTAAGTCACTTGTTGGGTTATTAGGTTTTTAAAAAGTTGAGTTCGGCCATAGTAAAGTTTTGGTCAACAAGACTTTAGAATTTTAATATTTTTAATGTTTTAAGAAGATACTCATCAGTTTGTTTACAAATTTAATTTATTTTTATTGGATTTCAAATAAAGTTCGAGAATTTATTAAAAGTTTATGATATTTTAGATTATTACTTTAGTTAGTGACGATGGGTGAAAACTACAACTTTTTCCTTCTCATGTAACCCGCATTAAACTAAATATTAAATAAAATCAATCGGTTAATCCTTTAGTTGATAAAAAATATATACATGGATTGACGGGAGTTAAAAATCTTTATGCCGTTCTCAACTTTTAACATCTTAGGTGAGAAGTCCTACGCGTCAAATTGATTGTGCTAGGACATTTAAATTTCTTAACGTCAATTGGCGTACAAGAGTAAGTATTTAGTCCATATAGATATGGGGGACAAGAAATCATGGGGTAACGATAACACGACGATGACAATGTTGACTTTGCTACTAATATTTAACTATTTTTGGTGTTAAAATAATGCTACTATAATTACTATTGACAATAAGAATGCCAGTTATATTAGAAACTATGTATAATAAATGCTAATGTATTAATCATTGTCAATAATAATAGCTATTTATATATTTCTATGTTTACCATGAATGATGGTTTAGTAATTTTTTTCTTTATTGTGATTTGCCTCATATTTTGGAATTTAGAGAAATTGTGGTTTAGGTGTAGGACATTTAGAGTAAGAATTAAGAAATGGGTGTCATTACATTTGAACTCATGTGGTGATTACATATTCGAATAGATTTTGATCATTCAGAGATTTTATGGAATGGCATGTACCTTGCACATTTAATTGCATTTGGACTCTTCAATTGAGGTAGGTTAAATGGAGTTTAGACTCAATTTAGTTGTAAATATATTCCTAAATTGAATTCTTGTTGATTGGTCTTTAGAAATACTTGAATTTAATGATATTTGTATTGTTGATACATGTTTGAAGAATTATTGAAAATCAAACATGGTTGAGATTGCTTAAGATTTTAAGTGCACTTATAAATTTAATATGTTGTATTATATCCCGAGAGATATTGTGAATTTGATAAAACTTATATAACAAGGTTATGGAGGACCGGTAGTGTGAATTTGATAAAACGTATATCACATGGTTATGGAGGGCCGGTTACCAAGCCTATATAAATGTGAATATTGATATTACTTGTTTATGGAGGATTGGGTACCACGCTGTTACGATACATGGACTTAACTTATTCCCTATAGTTCATGACTAGCTGGACAAAATAAGTCCCTTAGCATATGTGCAAAGAGTAGTGTTGAATTTTAGAGGTCGTGTGATCTAATAAGTCAATAATAAGCTAAGGGTGTTGTAATTACAAAGTTTAGAACAAAATAGTTGTTACTTATGGTATTATTGTTAATTGTGATGATAGTTACAGTATGGTTGATGCTCTTGATGGTTATAGGGATTGTTTTAAGCATTTTTGGGCCCATCATTGATATATTTGTTGATTCATTAAATACTTGCTATGTGGTGATACATGTCTACTTGTTATTTGATTTATATCTTATACATGATATAAAATTGAGTTAGACTATTATACCTACAAGTACATAGTGGCTTGTACTGATATACCCCTCTACTCTTCTTTTGTTGAGTACAGAAAGTATTCTAGAGGCTCAAACATGACCTCATATCTAGCATTTTATAGTTGGTTTAGATCCAAGGTGAGCACTTCATATCAGGCTTCCATGGATCTTAATATTAGTTCTAGTCTTTCTATTAGGTAATGAGACATTCTTTATATTTCTTTATTTGATGTATCTCTTGACATGATTTTTATCTTAGAAGTTTTTTATTAGGAATTTTGATTCTTGGGAGGATTTAACAAGAAGTTTGTTTGATTTGACGTATTAATAATAATTAAATTTTGTTTTATTTTTATTGAGTTGATTTTCAACATAATCTCATGTTAGTATTTACTAAATGATTGGGGAATGGTTTGGTTTAAATAGTTCGACCATAAGAAGATTAGCGTGGGTGTCACTAATTGTTATTTAGGTTAGGACTAAGATTGTATCAGAGCCTTAAGTTTATTGATGTATCCGTACAAGGACAGGTCATGTGGAGTCTTGTGGAATAGTATAGAGACATATATGCTTTTCTTTGAGAGACTATATAATACTAGGAAAAATCAAATGGTTCTTTGTTTTGTGCGACTACTTCATTTAAATTGGTATTTGGCAATCTAAATTGGTATCTTACTTCATTCATTCTTATTCTAGTAGATGGTGAGAACTCAAGAAAATAGTGAAAAAGTTAAGGTGTCCATACCAGTAGTTGGGGTTACGATTTAAGATAGCGGACATTCGAAGGAAAGATGAGGAAGAGGAACGAGAGTAGAGTTAACCAGGAGCAGAGCTTAGGCCATGAGACAAATTTTTGAGAGGTGAGTGTCTCCTCTCCCACCTTAGGACATGCCTGAGATAATAGAGGATAAAGTGATTCTAGAACAGAATGAAGAGATTTTAGTTCAAGATGGGGTGACATCGGTTCATTAAGGTGTTACTCTTATTCAGATATCTTCTAATGTAATTCAACATGTTTTTACAGTTTTTAAGTAGGTTGGTGGGAACCAAAACTATGCCTGCAGTACCCGTTGGTTTGCATCTTGGGGTACAACATACTACTACTGTAGCTTCTCGAATAAAAAAGGTATAAGGGCTGGGTATTTTTCTATGACCAATATTGGGTTCATGATGACAAGAAATGATCATGGTCTATTTTTAAAATTTATCAATACGAAGTCTCTTATGGAACCGAGTTTGAGGATGACTATGAGTTCATTATATATTTTTGTGAGAGACTTTATAAAATGGTAATGTTTAAAAGGTATTGTGGGAATTGGTCACTTTTTAGTGTCTAGGAGATGCAAAGATGTGGTGGAGAGTTTATGTGTAGTGTAGAGCAGCGTAATTGCCTCGATTAACTTGGACTCAGTTTTCCTAGAGAAGTATGTGCCTTGTAAATTGAAGGATGGAAAAAGTAATAAGCTCTATAATCTTGAGCAAGGGAGTATGTCAGTTGTGGCGTATGAGACCAAATTTAATTCATCTATTGGTACTCATCCCAACTACTAAAAATCTACAAGGAAAGGATTCATCACTTTTTAAACGGTTAGAATAAAGGTCTCAAGATTTTTTCACTTCAAATGACTTATTCAGGTAATTCTTGTTAGGAGATGATTGATTTTGTTAAGAAGGTGTAGGGCATATGAAAAGACGTTTACGCCAATATGAAAATATAGAAGGCCCTCAAAGGGAACAGTTTTAATACTTTGTGTTCTAGGGCTCAAAGTTTATATTAATATCCTACTATGCCTATTTTTTCATTAAATTAGGTGTCTATCTAAGGGGTTCGTTGAGGGCTAACTAGTCTACTTCAGACTTCGGTGGTTACCTCCCTTTTTTTCTTATCTCAATCACCTACCTTGAATTTTATGTATTATAAGTGCGGCAAAGATGGTTACATTCAGAGGTTTTGTCAAAATTTCAGTTAGTATGGTCAATTTGGACAACAACAAGATCCTCGAGCTCTAGTTCCAGCAGGTAGGGAAGGTGATGGTAATGGAAGAGAATATCCATAGGGTAGGCTTTGGGGTCACCAAGAAATCCATAAGGCAAGTAGGAGTTCCAATCAGCCCTATTGAGGTGGTTCTCTACTCAGCGTGATGACACTCAAACTAGTAGTAGGGCCCATATCTATGCTCTTCTGGATAGGCTCAATGCAGTGGCATCAGATGTAGTTTTGATAGGTACTATTCTTATCTATGATTAGATGGTATCTATATTATTTAATTATTTTTCAACTTTGTCATATGTATCCATTAATTTTGTTGAAGGGTTGGACATGGTATGTGATCTACATGACATTTCTATTCATGAGTCTATCTTTATTGGTGATTCTATTATTGTTAATATGGTTTACATCTCTTCTTCTATTATGTTATTGGGGTATCAAACTTAGGTATATTTTGTGATTCTTGACATGGTAAATTTTGACATAATTTTGGGGATGATTTAGTCAACTTCATTTAATGTGTATTAGATTAAAATCTTAAGACAATGATTGGGGTTAGGCTTGAAATACATAGACTTGAGTCAAAGGGTAATTATAGACCTATTAGAATAAAACTTATTTCCTTTTATTCTTGTAATGAAGTTAATTCGTAGGGGTTGTTCTGCCTTCCTAGCACATCTTTGGGACACTACTATAGAGGTCCTATCTATTGAGTTAGTTCCTGTGGTTTGTAAGTTTCAAAATGTGGTTCCTGCAGACTTTCCTTGCATACCACTAGACCATGACATTAATTTTTGTCTTGATCTTGAGCCAGATGCTCATCTTATTTCAATTCTGCCTTATAGGATGGTTGTAGCTAACTGGAAAGAGCTAAAGGCTTAGTTGCAAGATATGTTGGATAAGGGATTTTTGTATTTAAGTGCCTCTCCATAGGGTGATCCTATCTTATTTATAAAGAAAAATATTATTAGTATGTCTATACTCTATGTAGTTTTATAAGGTTACAATCCATAACATATATCATTTTCCCTGTATCGATGATTTGTTTGACCAGTTGCAAGGCGCATCTATATTTTTTTAGATTATTTTAATGTTTGGTGTGGGCTGATGATATTCCTAAGACTGTATTTAAAACTAGGTTTGGGTGCTATGAGTTTTCTGTGATGTCTTTAGGGCAAAATACTTCCCCAACTGCTTTTATGAGATCGATGAATGGAACATTTAGTCCCTAATTGGATTCTTTTGTTATTTTCTTAATTGATGAATTCTTATTTATTCTAAGAGTAAAGTTGAACATGAGAATCACTTACGGATTATTTTAGGTATGTTGAAATAGAAAAGTCTTTACCTGAAGTTTTCTAACTGTGAATTTTTGTTGGATTTTGTATCCTTTTTGGGCATGTGGTTTTTAAGGAAGGGGGTGGTATACCTACAATTGATTAAAGTGGTTAAGAATGGGTCTACTTCCGATATAGAAGTTTGTAGCTTTGTAGGTTTAGATAGTTAATATTGCAGGTTCATAAAAAGTTTTGCTTCTATTGCTACTCTTATGACATGATTGATTCAAAAGATATAACTTTTATTTGGTATAATGACTGTATGGAGAGCTTTCAAAAGATCAAGACCTTGTTGACTACCACTCCTATTCTTGCCTTGCTTATAGACGGTAATGATTTTATTATTTAATAGGAGGACTTATGTTCTGGTTTTTATGTTGAGTTGATGTTCTGAAGAAATGTGATTGCTTATGTTTCGAGGCAATTGAATCTTAATGAGAGGAATTATCCCATTCATGATATGGATTTGGTTATTGTAGTTTTTTCTCATAAGATATCCACGCAATACATGTACATGGTTTGTTATGAAGGTTTTACTGATCGCCATAGTTTACAGTACGTGTTCAAGCTAGAGATTAGAATTTGAGACAGTTTAGATGAATTCAGTTAACTAAAAACTGGAATATCTCCATTCTCTACCATCTGTGAATGGCTGATGTGGTAGTTGATGAATTGAGTGAAAAGTAAGTAATTATGGATATCTTGTCATATTTGAGTGCTAGCTGGCGTTCGTTGGCTAGAGAAATTCAAACTTTAGCTAACAAGTTCATATGACTTGAGGTGACTAAAAGAGTAGGATTTCTAGCTAGTACAAAGGCAAGTTCCACTATTGTTGCCTAAATCAATGCTAAATACTTTAAGGATGTTATGTTGAACAAGATTCGTGATAAGGTTTTATAGGGTGAGGCCAAGAAAGCCATTATAGATAGTGATGATGTGTTTAGGATTAAGTGGCGAGTACTTGTGCCCCGTGTTAATAATTTGATTCTTACTACTCTAGCTAAGGATCACTGTTTGAAATACTATATAAATCTTAGTGCAGTCAAAATGTACTATCATTTGAAACAACATTATTAGTGGGGTAGAATAAAGCGACACATAGTTGATTTTGCTACTAAATGGAAGAGTTTTCATTAGATAAATTATGAGCAATAGTATCCTCTTGGTATTCTATAGAAGATGCCCTTGCATGAATGGAAATGGGAGAGGATAGATATGAATTTTTTGGTTGGTCTTCCGAAGACTTTGAGGAAGTATGATTCTATATGGTTTATTATGGATAGGATAACCAAGTCTTCATATTTCTTTCTAATTCAGGTGACTTATAATGTAGCAAAGTTAGCCAAGATTAATCTTAAGGATATTTTCAATTTAATAGGTTCCTAATTTCTATTATCTCAACTATGGGTACTCAGTTTACCTTTAACTTTTGGAAGAAGTTGCATAAGGAGTTGGGTACTAGGTCGGACCTTCATACTGTTTCTCACCCTAACACTGATAGGCACCAAGCAAATTATTTAGGTGTTAGAGGATATCCTCTGTACATAGGTCATGGCTTTTAGAAGTCATTGAGGTAAGTTTCTACCTCTGGCAAAATTTGAATTAATTAATAGTTATATTTGATATCGACAAGGGATGACTTAAGGCTTTGTATGGGATGAGGTATAGATCTCCTATTTGGTAGTTTAATGTTTTTGAGGTGAGACCGTAGAGTACTACTCAGCTAAGACACTCATTGGAGAAGGATAGGTTTATTTAGGAGAAACGTATTATAGTTTAATGCAGAAAAAAAGAGTATTTGAATTAGACAAAAAGAGATATGCACTTCACGAAGGGTGATCAATTTTTCCATAAGGTATCACCCATGAAGGGTATCATGTATTTTTGGTATCAAGTCAAGATTAGTCCTAGATAGATTGGGTTGTTTTAGATTTTTCAATGAGTGAGGTCGGTATCCTATAGATTGGTGTTGCCTTCGAGCTTGTAGAGAGTTTATATCATGTTTCATGTATCTGTTGAAGAAGTTTCATGGTGATGGTAACTACATATTTCATTAGGATTTGGTTGTGTTAGATAGAAAGCTCTCTTATAAAGAGGAACCTATTGTTATCCTTGACAGATATTTTTATATGTTTTAGACTAAGGAGATACATATGTGAAGGTCCAATTGAGAACCATCTTACTATGAAGGTAACTTAGGGGATCGAAGTAGAAAAGTGTACGAAGTATCCACATATTTTTAATGATCAAGGTAATTCCTTAGTTCCCCTTCTTGTTCTTGTTTCTTGTTTTCCTGTTCAAGGACGAACAAGTGTTTAATTGTTATATGATATAACGACCGGCCATGTCATTTTGAGAATTTTACTTTTCTTTTCCATTTATGTTTCCCCGCATTTTATATACGTGATTTAAAACTTTCATCGATAGTTAGTATAGATTCTTGATGTGTTATAAGTGCTTTAAGTATTAGTTGGGTTATTGGGTTTTAAATAGTTAAGTTCGACCTTGGTCAACTATTGGTTAAGATGACCTCGACTTTAGAATTTTTAATATTTTAATAGTTTTGGAACATACTCTTAATTTACATATTTAATTTATTTTTATGGAAACCATTGTCTAAAAGATCTTTGAGTTGCTCTTTCAAATCCTTAAGCTTAGCAGGTGCCATACGGTTTGGAAGAATAGAAATGGGACGAGTGTCGGTAAAAAGGTCAATCCTAAATTCGATATGTCTACCTAGAGGTACCCCTGGGAAATCTTCCGGAAAATCATCTTGAAACTCTTTAACAATATCGACTGACTGAATAGTTGGAGCCTTGGACGTTGTGTCTTTGACTCTAACTAGGTGATAGATGTAACCCTTATATATTAGCTTTTTGGCTTTGAGATAGGAGATAAAATGACTCGTGGGAGATACTGAACTCCCGAACAACTCAAAAACTGGTTCAATAGGAAACTAAAACCTTAATACATGGGTACAACAGTCTATAGATACATAACAAAAATAAAGCCAATCCATACCCAGGATAAGGTCAAAATCCTTCATGTCTAAATCTATCAAATCCTGAAGTATTACTCTATGAAGAAAAGTAACAGGAGAATCCCTGTACACTTGTTTAGCAACTCTGGCTCCCGTACTGTTGTTGAAACTAGGAATCACTCAAAAATCTTTACAGGACACATTTTGAAGTTCACAGCTAAAAGTGGGGTCACATAAGAGAGACTTGACTTGGGGTCCAACAACACATAAACATCAAGGAAAAAGACACGGAGCATACAAGTAATAGCATAAAGAGAGTCCTCTTGCTCCTTATGGGATGGTAAGGCATAGAATCTGTTCTCTCTCTAACTGCCATTAATGCTAGATGAAGCGCCCTGAGCAGGGGCGAGATGGGGTACAGGAGCTGGTGCACTATTAGACAGTGCTCGAGGTCGGGTATCGCTGTTCCCCTTTCTAGAATAGGGACAATCTCTAAGTCTGTGGCCCTGCTTACCACAACAAAAATAGCCCATCAAATCTATGAAACATAGACTGGGATAATCCCTACCACACTTAGCACAAGGATCATAACGAGGCCTGTTACCAACACTGTTCTACGAGCTAGACATAAAAGACCTTACCCTTCCTTTTTCCTTCCTCAAGGCGCGGGAGCACTAGTTGATTAAGGCAGTGGCATAGATGGACGTCTATGAAACTTAGGGTGGTTCCCTCTATTGAACCTAGGCTCGCTAAACTCATACTACTAAAATCTAGCCCTTGTTACCCCTCACTCTCAATCTCTCTAATCTTATCCACCTCTATATGCTAGGCATGCATCAACAACTTAGCGACGTCTATATCCCTATACAGTATTATAGTCCTACACTCCTTCAGTACCAACCCAAAAACACTGGTCACGAACTTGATCATACTAGACCGGGTGTTAGAAATCAAATCAGGAGTAGACTTTACCAACTGGTCGAACTTCAAGCAGTACTCCTTAACAGTCATGGAGCCCTGCGTCAAGTTCATCAATTCTCAATCTTTTCCTTCCCCATCTAATGCGGAAAGAACTTCTCTAAGAATGCATCTTGGAAAACATGGAAAGTTATAGGAGTAGCATCATCACCTCTGCTCTTTATCCACAATAAAACCTAGTCATAAGCAATGTCCTTCAACCTGTAAGAGTCCGAATCAAAAGGTTTTTCCTCAGAAACATGCATCACCTGCGTGATCTTTCTTACCTCCTCAAGGTGAAACTATGTGTCCTCCCCTGCCACTGACCCATAAAACTCTGGTGGATTTATCTGTATAAAATCACAGATCCTAGAATTAGCTGCATCACCTCTCTGCTGATTTGCAACTACGGCCTGTTTATTGGCCCGAACATTAGCGGTGACTGCTTGGTCTAACGCCTGAAAGGCCACCCAAAAATCAGCATGAGGCACAGTCGTATTCAAAAGATCAACAGGTTGAGGTTGCTCATCATCATTTCTACAGGAATTCACTCTTCGAAAGGTTATTTTTTAAAATTGGAGAGCATGAATTATTAGACTAGAGGGAAAACTCTAGGAAAGATAGAATCTGAAAGAAAGAAACAACTTTTTCCTAAAACATGTTGTAGCCTCTTTCTCAAATATGTGGTGCGCTACACACTGATGATTAAGACTCTGCTCAATGTGGCTTGTTAGACTCCTTAGGACTACTTTAAAACCTTAGGATTTGATAACAAGTTTGTAACAACCCAAAATCACCTCCTTGGACATCACACGGTGCTTAGGGCTAAAAGTATCCCCAAGCTAACCCTTTGAGCTTATCACTTCTCATATTAACTCATTCAAGAAAAAATATACAAAAATAATGGCACACTCATACCAAATGAAATAAAATACAAAGATAATACTCGGTCCAAATGACCACAATACTAGAAATCTCAAAACAACCACAGTCTGATAACTAGTCTGACAAAGACTCTCCTACCCCATGAACTCGATAATCGTTGGGACAGGTCCCTAAATGACCCAAATTGAACTGAAAGTAATAACATAAACACTCAAGTACTAAAATATCTGAAGATAGGTCCTTCAACCATGAGGACTCACCACTGGGGAGATGTAGACAAAAGTACTCAAAAATCACTAACTGGGATGGGGATGAGCACCTGAACCTACATTATAAGACTATGTAGCGCGTACACTTATATGTGGATCAGCACTTGGGAATGTACTGAGTATAAGAGAGTATGTGCATTTACATAAAACAATATCAATAGTCTTTAGTCAAATCATGTATGCAAATAAGAATGACTCACATGACTTGAATAAGTCTAAAATGTAAAGTTCATAAATCATGTAGAATGAAGCATGTAACATAAATCTTGTGAGTCATTATACTTTAGCTTTAAAATCTGTGCTCTCCTCTTATTCTCATTACCCATAGGCTAAAGGAAACTTTAAGCAATATTTTCAACTCATTCATATATGTCATGGAGAGTAAAACATCTTTAATGCTCAAGAACTCATAATTATTTTGAACTCACGTACTTGGAATTCAAAATCATATAACTTTGAAACATACTTGAAAGCAGTTCATTCATTTTCGGAAAATATCTCATTTTAAGATTTAGGGAAATCATTCTATCTCAATGGAAAGATACTCTAGTTTAGGGAAATAACTTATCTCATAGTATTATACAAAAATACTTATATCAAGGGATAATACTTTAGTATTAGGGAGAAAATCTGGAACTTTACTACTAGGAAAATAACTTGTATCAAGGGAGGTTCTTTTAACCGACATCAACCCTGCGAGCTACATGTAGTCCAATGTTTTGTCCTCCTAAAGAAGAGAACCCACGTTGGGGAGGTGGGTTATACTTTCCAGTGAGTATAACCTTAATTCAGTGATCACTTATCACAGACATGGGACCAATATTTCGTCCTTAGGGCCAAAAATCATCTTAGTCTCAGGCACAACCTATGGTGGCACGTAGTTCTGGGTTAAGAAACCGTCGTAACTTACCCAAATTAGTGCTAAATACTACCCCCCTTGGAATATCTCGCTTATCTCATGAAAATCTACTTTAGAATAATCTACTGGTTCAATACTAACCCAATAATCAAATCTATAATCTCATGTAGAGAATTAGATTTCAAAACTCCATAACCATTAGGTCAAAACATTTCTCAATAATATAAGTATACTAAAATCATGGGTTCTTATAGCATAAGAGTTCATACAATTGCAAATCTCAAGCAGGTCTAAATAATCGATAATTCATTCTCAAGTTAAAACTCATCAAAAGCATAACAGATAGTATATAGATTCATAACTCAGGTAGAAATTTGTAAATTTCAGAAATTTGTCTCAAAATCTCAACATACTCATATACCTTAATATCTCAAACATTTCAAATATTAACTTCTTAAGGATTAAAATCATGGGGTGGTGGCCCAGCAGCAATTTCTCAAGAAAATGTGTGAAAATCATACCATTAGACTCTCAATTCATGAGAAAAATCAAAATATTGAAATCAATAATAATGGGTGAAAAACCCAAATTCAAATTCAAGTAAAATCACATAGATTGTAGAAAATCATAGTTTAAATAAGCTTTTGGGCACAAGGATTAAAGGATTACCCTTGTTAAAATCCCCACAAACCTTATATTATGAAATTGGATGAACGAGCTTGCTCTCAACTCTTGTTGTTACTCTTGAGAGGGGGTCCTTACAACCTTTAGATTTGCTCTCGAGGAAGAAACCCCAGAATTTGGATGTTTTGGAAGATAATGAGGGTATAAAGTTTGTTTAGAATATATTTGGTTGATAAAAGAGTGGAGAGTACCAAAAATCCCTTTTAAAAATGAGCAAAAAATATTGAATGGGGTCTACGACGGTCGGAGCGATAGTCCATCGTAAGTACGATGGTCCGTCGGGTCGTCCATGGCACGATGACCAGAAAAGAGACATACTGCCTTAATGCGATGGTCAGATCGACAGTCCTTTGTAGGTTTGATGGTCCATTGGATTGTTCGTCGTACGATGGAAAGGATGAGACCACACTACCTTAGTGGCAATGGTCTCAGCGATGGTCCATCGCAGACTTGATGGTCCGTCATCCTGGCTGTTGCACTTGGGCCAGGAAAGGGAGTTTCCTCTTTTTTCGCAATGGTTTGAGCTACTGTCTCTCACAAACTTGACAATCTGTTAGATTGTCCATTGCACCTGGGCAGTTCCAACAATTCTCAGGAAAACGTCCATAACTTCTAACCCTGATGCTAGATTTTGACAAAATTCATATAGTTGGAAAGTTAATTCAATTCTATACATGAAAAAAAGTCAAATTTAAAAAAATTCTATATGGTTTAAATACCAATCACTTGGGAAGCCTCTTCTGAATCTTTTAGGTCCAGAATTAAAATTCACTTGACATGTTTTAAGGCCTAGACTACGAGGGAACTTTGTGGGGTCTTACAATATCTCTCACTTGGAAATATTTGTCCTCGAATGTCGCTAGTTTGACTAGGAACGCAGGAAAAATAGAGTACACATAGCTGAAGAAATTTGCTAAATGGCTCAAAATCTCTCTAAACTCTTGAATACCTCAAAAATTGCAAAAACACATGCAAGAATAGATATATAGCTGAACTTTAGATTTGAAGGGCTTAATTAAGGAAGAATAATACCTTCGAATCAGTCTACAATTGCAAAAAAGTGGTTCGGGTACTTGCCTTGCATGTCTACTTCTGCCACCGAAGTAGTGCCCTCAACTGACTAGTTCTGCCATAACACTTTAACTTATGGAACCTCTTTGTTCCTCAGTCTACGGATCTGAAAATCTAGATTCTAAATAGGAATCTCATCGAATGAAAGACTATTCTGAAGAATAGCACTCTCTAAAGGATATACCACAACAGAAACACCTATATGCTTCTTAAGAATCGAGATATGAAAAATGGGATAAACAACTAATAACTCCGCAGGAAACAACCTCATAGATACTTCGCCAATACAGCTCAAGACTCTATACGGCCCAACATAACGGGGACTAAGCTTTCCCTTTTTACCAAAACTCTTCACCTCTTTCATGGGTGAAATCTTTAAGTAGACAAAATCACCCATTTCAAACTAAAGATCTCTTCTCCTCACATCGGCATGTGACTTTTGAAGACACTGAGTTGTCTTTAACCACTCTCTAATCAACTTAACTTTCTACATAGCTCCAAAGACTGCATCAGACCCAATCACGACAGCTTTACCCACTTTAAACCAAGCTATAGGTGATCTACATCTTCTACCATATAATGCCTCAAACAATGCTATTCCAATGCTAGCATTGTAACTATTATTATAGGCAAACTCTATCAATGGCAAATGCTCATCGCAACTACCTTTGAAATTAAGAGCACACTCCCTCAACATGTCTTCTAGGGTTCGAATCGCCCTCTCAGCTTGACCATCTATCAGTGGATGAAATGCAAAACTTAAAAGAACATGGGTACCAAGACCTTGCTGAAACACCTTCCAAAATTGAGAAGTAAATTGAGTACCCCTATTCGAAATGAAAGACGAGGGAACTCCGTACAGCCTGACTAACTCCCGGATATACAATCTAGCATAATCCTCAGCTGTATAAGATGTATACTCGAGCAAGAAGAGCATGGACTTAGTCAGTCTATCTACAACAACCTAAATTGAATTATGATAATGAAGAGAAAGAGGTAACCTGGTCACGAAGTCCATATTAACCACCTCCTGCTTCAAAGTGTGTATGCCAAACTCTTGCATCACTCCACAAGGTCTTTGGTGTTATACCTTAACATGTTTTCAAACTGAATACTTTGCTACAAACTCACTATACCCTTCTTTATACCATTCCATGAATAGATTTCCCACAAGTCGCATTGCATGTTTGTATTTTTGGGAAGAATAAAATACTATGCACCATGCATTTCACCCATAATCCTCTACCTCAAAAAATTAACACATGAAATGCATAATCTACCCTGAAATCTCAACATGCCATCTTCCCCTTGGGAGAAAAACTTTACCGTTTGGTCCTTAACTACCTCATTCAGTCTGACAAAACTAGGATCTCTGTCTTGCTCCTCACCTGAATTGACCAACCTAAAAACAAATCAGGCTATACATTGCGCATGATGAGCTAACTCTTTCTTACCTTCCTCTACATGAGCAACACTACCCATTGACAATCTGCTAAGGGCATCTGCCACTACATTGGCCTTACCCGGGTGATACAACACACTCATATCATAGTCTTTTAACAAGTCTAACCACCTCTTCTGCCTAATATTTAACTCTCTGTAAATAAAAACACAATGCGGGCTCTTATGATCAGTAAGCACATCAACATGAACACCATAAAGATATTGTCTCCATATTTTTACAAAGCAAAGACTACAGCAGCTAACTCAAGATCATGGGTTGGGTAATTCTTCTCATGCATTTTTAACTGTTTAGAGGTATACGCTATAACCTTACCTCTTTGCATAAACACACAACCCAAACCAATTATGGAGCTATCAAAATACACCACAGAACCATCTGTACCATCAGGCAAAGTCAACAAAGGGGCTAAACTAAGTCCAGTCTTCAACACCTGAAACTCTTGTCACAGGAATCTGACCACTGGAACTTAACTTTATTTTGGGTCAATCGGGTCATGGGAGATGCAATATAAGAGAAACCTTCAACAAAATGGTTGTAGTAGCCCGCTAGACCCAAGAAAATTCTAAAATTAGTTAGAGATTTGGTCTAGGACAATTTTTTACAACTTCTATCTTTTGGGGATTAATTCTAATACCTTAAACTAAAATAATATGATCCAGAAAGGCTACAGACCTTAGCCGAAATTCACACTTACTGAATTTGGTGAACAACTGGTGACCTCTAAGAGTTTACAAGACAATTCTAAGGTGATCAAGATGATCATGCTCACTGCGGGACTAGATAAGTATGTCATGTATGCACACTATGACAAACGTATATTGATATTGCTTGAACACTGAATTCATGAGGTCTATAAAAGCTGCTGGGGAATTGGTTAGCCTAAGAGAAATGACTAAAAACACATAGTTACCATAGCGGGTGGAAAGGATTTCTTTGGAATATCACATTCCCTCACATTAAGTTGATGATAGCCGCATCTAAGATCTATCTTAGAGAAATAACTTGCACCTTGCAATTGATCAAAGAGGTCATCAATTCTCTGAAGAGGATAGTTTTTTTTGACTATGACCTTTTTAACCTAATGATAGCTAATGCACATACTCAAAGAACCATCTTTCTTTCACACCAATAGAATAGGTACACCCGAAGAAGAAATACTGGTCCTTATGAAACCTTTGTCTAAAAGATATTTGAGTTGCTCTTTTAACTCTTTAAGATCAACAGGTGCCATACGATATGGCAAAATAGAAATGGGATGAGTGTCGGGAAGAAGGTCAATCCTGAATTGTATCTCTCTATTAGGAGGTACCCTTAGGAGATATTCCAAAAAAAATCTAAAAACTCATTAACACGATCACCTGACTAAATAATTGGAGCCTCAGACTTAGTGTCTTTGACTCTAACTAGGTTAAAGATGTAACCCTTGTATATTAGCTTTTTGATTTGGAGATAGGAGATGAAAGTACTCTTGGGAGATACCGAACTCCTGCACCACTCAAAAACTAGTTCATCAGGAAACTGAAACTTGACCACACGGGTACGACAGTCTATAGATGCAGAAAAAGAATAAAGCCAATCTATGCCAGGATAAGGTCCAAATCCAACATGTCTAACCCTATCAAATCAGCAAGCATGACTCTAGGAAGAACAGAAATAGGACAATTTTTATCCACATGATTAGCAATAGCTAGCGCCCCAACTGGTGTAGAAACTAGGAAGGGCTCAAAAATCTTTTTAGGACTCACTTTGAAGTTCACAACTACAAGTATGGTCATATAAGAGAGACTTGACTCGGGGTCCAACAACGCATAAACATCAAGGAAAAATAAACGGAGAATACCAGTAACAATATCAGGAGAGTCACCCTACTTCTCAGGAGATGGTAAGGCATAGAATTTGTTCCAGCACTGACTGCCCGCAGTGCTTGATTATGCACCTTAAGTAGGTGCGGGATGGGGTATAGGAGCTGGTGCACTAGTAGCCTGTGCCTGTGGTCGGGCGGGCATATTTATTACTCTATCTAGCAAAAGGACAATCTCTATGTTTGTGGCCCTGCTTTCCACAACTAAAACAACCCCTCAAATCTACGAAACACTCACCGGGATGATCCCTAGCACACTTAGCACAAGGAGGATTACAGGGACTGTTACCAACGCTATTCTGAGACCTAGATATAAAAGACCTACCCTCTTTCTCCTGGCTGTCTCTAGGTGCGAGAGAACTAGCTGATAAAGGCGTTGGCATAGAAGGATATCTTTGAAACTGAGAGCGGTTCCCTCCATGGAACCTAGGCTAGCTAAAATCATGCTACACATATCTAGCCCTATTGTTACCCTTTATTCTGTCTCTCTCTCTAATCTTTTTTGCCTCTATCTGTTGGGTATGCAACATAAACCAAGACAAATCCCTATCTCTATGCAGCATTACAGTCCTACACTCTTTTAGTATTAACCCAGAAACACCGGTCACGAACTTGCTCATACGAGCCCAGGTGTTAGAAATCAAATCAAGAGCATACTTGGCCAACTGGTTCAACTTCAAGCAGTACTCCTGAATAGTTATGAAGCCCTACCTTAAGTTCATAAACTCCTCAATCTTTGCCTCCCTTAACTGAAGTGGAAAGAACTTGTCCAAGAATGCATCTTAGAATACTTTCCAAGTTATAGTAGTAGCATCCTCACGACAACACTTCCTCTATGATACACCTCTTTCATAAGTTATGTCCTTCAACCTTTAAAATGCAAACTCAACACTTTTTTCATCAGAAACATGCATCATCTATATGATCTTTCTTACCTCTTAAAGGTAAAACTGTGGGTCTTCACCAGCCTTGGACCCTTAAAACTCTGGCGGATTCATCCACATGAAATCACCAAATCTAGAAGCTGCTACATCACCTCTCTGCTGATTTGCAACTTTATCCTGGTTATTGCCCCGAACATTAGCGGTGGCTGGAAGGGCGAACGCCTTAAATGCCACCCGATACTCAGCATGACACACAGTCTCATTCAAAGGATCAAAGGATCCAAGGTGGGGGTTGCTCATCATCATTTCTATGGGCATTCGCTCTTTAGTGATGCATTTTGTTAAATAGGAAAGCATGAATTATTAGATGATAGGGACAACTGTAGGCACAATAGAATCTGATAGAAAGAAACAACTTTTTCCTAATATGTCTTGTAGTCTCTATCTCATAGATATGGCACACTACACACTGACAATCAAGACTCTACTTAACGTGGCTTGTTAGACTCCCTAGGACTCCTTTAAAACCTTAGGCTTTAATACCAAATTTGTAACGACCCAAAATCACCTCCACGGTGCTTAGGGCTACAAGTATCCCCAAGCTAACCTTTGAGCCTATCTCTTCTCATAATAACCCATTCAATAAGAAATATAAAAAACACTCGCACTGTCATATCAAATAAAAGTAAATAAAAAGATAATACTCATTCCAAACGACCACAATACTAGAAATCTCAACACAACCACAGTCTAATAACGAGTCAGATGAAGATTCTACTACTTCATGAACTTGATAGCCATTGGGAAAGATTCCCAACAAACTCAAACTGAACTAAAAGTAAAAACATAAACACTCAGATACTAAAAGTTCTAAAGATAGGTCCTCGAACCATGAGGACTTACCACTGGGGAGATGTAGACAAAGGTACTCAGAAATCACTGACGAGGCTGGGGATGAGCACTTAAACATACACTATAAGACAATGTAGCACATACAAGTATATGTAGATTAGCACTTGGGAATGTACTGAGTATATGGGGTGTATGTATTTACATAAAACAATATCAATACTCTTTAATCTAATCATACATGAAAATAGGAATTACTCACATGGCTTGAATAAGTCTAAGATTTAAAGCTCATAAATCATGTAGAATGAAGCATGTAACACAAATCTTGTGAGTCAATATAGATTAGCTTTAAAATCTATGCTCTCCTCTTATTCTCATTA